>NC_048588.1:10120552-10213052 GCF_013265735.2 Oncorhynchus mykiss | reverse complement strand
CTCCATCTCTACCCTCTCACCTCTCCTTCCCCCTCTCTCTCTCCATCTCTACCCTCTCACCTCTCCTTCCCCCTCTCTCTCTCCATCTCTATCCTCTCACCCCCCCTCTCTCTCCATCTCTACCCTCTCACCCCTCCTTCCCCCCCTCTCTCTCCATCTCTACCCTCTCACCCCTCATTCCCCCTCTCTCTCTCAATCTCTACCCTCTCACCCCCTCTCTCTCTCCATCTCTACCCTCTCACCCCTCCTTCGCCCTCTCTCTCTCCATCTCTACCCCCTCCCCCCCTCTCTCTCTCCTTCTCTACCCTCTCACCCTCTCTCTCTCTCCATCTCTACCCTCTCACCCCTCCTTCCCCCTCTCTCTCTCCATCTCTACCCTCTCACCCCTCCTTCCCTCTCTCTCTCTCCATCTCTACCCTCTCACCCCCTCTCTCTCTCCATCTCTACCCTCTCACCCTCTCACCCTCTCTCTCTCTCCATCTCTACCCTCTCACCCCTCCTTCCCCCTCTCTCTCTCCATCTCTACCCTCTCACCCCTCCTTCCCCCTCTCTCTCTCCATCTCTACCCTCTCACCCCTCCTTCCCCCTCTCTCTCTCCATCTCTACCCTCTCTCCCCCCCTCAACCTCTCTTCATATATCTCTCCCTCCCCTTCTTCCTCCCTCAACCTCTCTTCCTATATCTCTCCCTCCCCTTCTACCTCCCTCTCTCTTTCCCACTCTGTCCATCTCCCTCCCTCCACCTATTCTGACTAGGCAGGGCGAGGAGTGTGTTCAGACAGGCGTGTGTTAATTGGAGGAGACGGGTGCGTCCGTTACCCATCTCGGGCCATTTCCCTCTCCTCGCTGAGGGTCACGACCCCGGGGAGGGAGGGATGCCATCATCCACAGTCTGACACTGTTCCCTCACCATCACGCTCACCGCCTCCACCCCCCCCCCCCCCGCTGCTTACCCAGATGCCTCTGTGTTGCCCACTAACAGGTGACATTTTGTAATGGACTGACACACCAGAGGAGGCTGGTGGGAGTAGCTATAGGAGCTCTGGCTCATTGTAATGCTTTGAATAGAATCAATGGATAAATCATTGTAAATAAGAATTTGTTCTTAACTGACTTGCCTAGTTAAATAAAAACGTTTTTTTAAATGGAACGCAGTCAAACTTTTTGTTTCCATGTGTTTGATGTGTTTGGTACCATTCCATTGATTCCATTCCAGCCATTACAATGAGCCCATCCTCCTTTAGCACCTCCCATCAGCCTCCTTTGTCACACATAAAGGTGATATAAGGACAGTGTGAATTCTTCAAAGATGGAGAAGGCAAGCTGTATCATTAGTACTGCATAGTCTCTGGCAGACAGATATAACAATAGAGATTCAGCATTAATAAAGAATTGAGATCAGCTTTGACTTTCCCCTTTTGATTGTTCTGAGCTATCAGCTTTAATTGATGATGGCATTTCAAGCCTCTGCGAAAAGCAGACAGATCCCAATTAGGAAAATGAGCGAAAGGACCCTAATCAGATAGACACTTATCAAACTGAGTGCTTTGCACTTCTGATCTGGTTTGATTAAGGAATCAACCTCTTTAATCTGCTTTTGTGTTTTTCCCCCAGAGAGAACAAATGGTCCATTAGGAAATGAGATGCCCCTGCAAAAAGCAGGTGAGGGATGGCATGAGGGTTTGGTAAGGGCGTCTGAAGGGCACCTGGCATAGACAGAGCTGTCAACAGAGACTTGTTTCTGGGTGGGTAGAGTCTAAACCAGCTCAGCTCAGCAGACAAAAAAGGGCCACGGACAACAGAAATAGATTAGTGAAGCACCCTGGGACGAGGCGCCCTCTTTGGAAGGCTGTTTGGCGGGCATCTCGACCTGGGGGGGGGGGGTGTTAGAAGCTTGTTCAATGGTAGGAGCGCTCCTCGGGGATCTCTGTGTCGCCCGTGGAATGCTCTTTCAGATTCGCTTTTTTTCCTCCCAGTACTTTTCCTTTTGAAAAGTAAACCAAGCAAAGGTGTTTCTGGTAGGGCAGCATAGTGGTAATGGATTCCTCAGTGAGAGCCTCTCATTCACTCTGTTGTTATTGATATCTAGGATCGATTTCCCGTTTAGAATGTCTTAGGAGGCGAGATGGCCTGCCGCTAGTCACCTGCATTCAAGAGGCATCACGCATTACTTGAACCTTGCTAATGAGAATAGAATAACAGAGTTACATCAGGTGACTCCTGACCGCATGGCCTCAACGTCCATATCCCGTTGAATCTTGAATATGAGCTAATGTTATTGCTCCGAGCGTGACATAACTAAATGTAATAGGATGTGTTGATGTACAGCACCGTATTTAAAATAAATGATCGCCCATCACAGAGTATAGTCAGGCATCCAGCCTCCCATCAGTCAGGCAGGGCTCTGTGCTGAGCCAAAATGGACACTGTCTTGTGTGTCCTGTTGGGCTTTTTCCAGCACCAGCAAGCCTGCAGTAGTCCCAGGAAGAGGAGGAGCGGGGGAGACACACGCCAGACCTGCCCTTTGGTTAAATACATGTGCACGTACATCCTGTTTATAGTGAAGCTTACTGTCGTCTTCAAGTGGCACCCTACTCTCTATAGTGCAATACTTTTGACCAGAGTGCCCTGGGTCCTGGTCAAAAGTAGTGCACTACATAGGGAATAGGGTGCTGTTTGGAATGCATAGTCATTATTTCCTGGATACTGTGTGTCAGGTGAGTTGGGTAATGATGCAATGAATATGCATGATCTGTTTTTACTTTACAGCCACTTGATCATTTGAAAATAGATTTTCTAAAAATGTCCAACAAAGAAATATGCCAGTGGCTTGGCCATATCACTAGAGATAGAAGAGGAACTCACAGTCACTGTGCGCTAGATAGAGGGAGGATAGATGTGATTCTATCTCTTTGTGCTTTCACATCTGTCACACGGACCAAAGTGGCCTGAACAGCACAGTCTAGCAGAACAAGTCTCCCTGAGTAAGCGTTTGACGCAAAGTTTGGAAGTCGAAAGCTTGTGTGTTGACAAAGCTACGCTACCGCTCCTTCAGGTATGCAACTCAAACTACTTGCCTAATTGAACTGCAGCTAGCGATTCCGTGTCTGACACCTGCCAGGCCGATAATGGCTGCTCAACCTTTCAGAAAGGCTTACTCGGACTGAACTCAAGGGCTTTTTCACTTATAAAACTCTCACTGAGTTTACCAACATGCATTTGTATGACTCTTTTCAAGACACAGGGTTTTAAAAGAACAAGGGAAACGGGTAGAATAGTCTATTATTATTATTATTATTATTATTATTATTATTATTATCACAAATCACACAAGCAATATGATAAGCAGATAAATCAAGATGCGTTCAGCGCCCTTATCCAACACCTTGTTAGGCTAACAATGCACAGTTTTTGGTCTATTATAATTGTATGAGAAGCACAGCTTTTGATAACGAGAAAACGTGGTTTGGCCTCTATTAGAAGTGGGAAGTTTACATACACTTAGGTTGGAGTCATTAAAACTAGTTTTTCAGCCACTCCACAAATTTCTTGTTAACAAACTATAGTTTTGGCAAGTCTGTTAGGACATCTACTGTGTGCATGACACAAGTCATTTTTCCAACAATTGTTTACAGACAGATTATTTCACTTATAATTTACTGTATCACAATTCCAGTGGGTCAGAAGTTTACATACACTAAGTTGACTGTGCTTTTAAACAGCTTTGAAAATTCCAGAAAATGATGTCATGGCTTTAGAAGCTTCTGATAGGCTAATTGACAGTCATTTTAGTCAATTGGAGGTGTACCTGTGGATGTATTTCAAGGCCTACCTTCAAACTCAGTGCCTCTTTGCTTGACATCATGGGGGAAAAAAATCTAAATAATTCAGCCAAGACCTGAAAAAAAATTGTGGACCTCCACAAGTCTGGTACATCCTTGGGAGCAATTTCCAAATGCCTGAAGGTACCACGTTCATTTGTACAAACAATAGTATGCAAGTATAAACACCATGGGACCACGCAGCTGTCATACTGCTCAGGAAGGAGACATGTTCCGTCTCCTAGAGATGAACGTACTTTGGTGCAAAAAGTGCAAATCAATCCCAGAACAACAGCAAAGGACCTTGTGAAGATGCTTGAGGAAACAGGTACAAAAGTATTTATAGCCACAGTTAAATGAGCCCTAAATCAACATAACCTGAAAGGTCGCTCAGCCACGGCTCCAAAACCACCATAAAAAAGCCAGACTACGGTTTGCAACTGTACATGGGGACAAAGATCGTACTTTTTGGAGAAATGTCCTCTGGTCTGATGAATCAAAAATAGAACTGTTTGGCCATAATGACCATCGTTATGTTTGGAGGAAAAGGGGGAGGCTTGCAAGCCAAAGAGCATCATCCCAACCGTGAAGCACGGGGGTGACCGCATCATGTTGTGGGGCCGCTTTGCTGCAGGAGGGACTGGTGCACTTCACAAAATAGATGGGACCCTGAGGAAGGGAAATTATATGGATATATTGAAGCAACATCTCAGGACATCAGTCAGGAAGTTAAAGCTTGGTCGCAAATGGGTCTTCCAAATGGACACTGACCCCAAGCATACTTCCGAAGTTGTAGGACAACAAAGTCAAGGTATTGGAGTGGCCATCACAAAGCCCTGACCTCAATCCCATAGAAAGTTTGTGGGCAGAACTGAAAAAGTGTGTGTGAGCAAGGAGGCCTACAAACCTGACTCAGTTACACCAGCTCTGTCATGGGGAATGGGCCAAAATTCACCCAACTTATTGTGGGAAGCTTGTGGAAGGCTACCTGAAACGTTTGACCCAAGTTAAACAATTTAAAGGCAATGCTACCAAATACTAATTGACTAACTTCTGACCCACTGGGAATGTGATAAAAGAAATCAAAGCTGAAATGAATTACTCTCTCTACCATTATTTTGACATTTCACATTCTTAAAATAAAGCGGTGATCCTAACTGACCTAAGAGAGGGAATGTTTACTAGGATTAAATGTCAGGAATTGTGAAAAACTGAGTTTAAATGTATTTGGCTAAGGTGTATGTAAACTTCTGACCTCAACTATCTGACAGCTCATTTGCATTTGTACTTTTTATTCTTTTAGCAGACCCTCTTATCCAGAGCGACTTACAGTGAGTGCATTCATCTTCAGATAGCTGGGTGGGACACATATCACAGGCATAGTATGTATACTCTTCCTCAATAACGGAGCTATCAGCGAAGTCAGAGCTAGTGTTTTTTCAAGTTAGTTCAAATACATTCCTTCCATAACATGCATATTTTTTTACCCGACTTTAAGCAATCCGATACATTCTTACAACAACATCCATTTCTCTGAAGCCCATCTAAGCTCAGGACCCCCCCCCCCCCCCTAATACACATGCTAATGCTATAGTCACTAACTCCTTTATAGACCTTTTTATAGCTGACACTATCTATCGCCTGACTATAATCGACCCAAGCAAGGCTGGGCACATTCTCTAACTCTGTGTGGGTGTGCACAATCTCAGGCTGCTTGCTGCCTGGTGCATGCAAGCATAACCAGAGTGGTTTCTCTTCCAGTCTATGCCTAAATATGGACTTCCCTTTCCTAGGGTCACCCCAGACCAGACCAATGACTTATCCTAATCATCCATATTACTTCAATTATACATTTTCATTCTAATTCAATCAAGTCTGTCCAAATTCACTTCTTCTTATGCGTCTCTGTGTAGCCTGGCGAAAGCAAACCCAGCACAAACCCAGCACAGGACACAAACTAATTTGGGGTTGTTTATTCTGTCGAAGCTTACATTTAAAATAAGATCATGTGGGAGGGAAATCACTGCATGGTGAAGTCACCATCAAGTAAAGTTCTGTCACCTGTTAGTAAAGTGCATAAAACCAATCTGTACGAAGTGAAATGCATCGACCCTAGTGGCTCTGTTTTCTATTCTGTTGTCATTTTTACTCCCTTTTTCTCCCCAATTTCGTAATTACGATCTCAACGCTGCAACTCCCCGACGGGCTCGGGTGAAGCAGTGGCTCTGCTTTCTAAAGAAAATACAAAGACCACAACGTTCACAGTTAGAATGGACTTTCTAACATGGCAAATGTCTGAGTGCAAGATGTCCATCAACAAAATGACATCTTGCATGAAAACCCCAAATACATTTTGTCATAAAACAATATGAATACACGCAAACACACCGTCCACGTGAAACCCTAACCCCACCTGGAACAGTAGATCCTCATCTTACCCATACTGCACTGGGTGAAATGACATATCAACATATACATGACAATTAAAACATTCAACAAAATACAACACCTAAAGCTTTATATGAAATATGTCATTCTGATAATGACTCGCGCTTCAAATAATATCCACAACGTGGTTCTGAGAGCCCTGGTATTCAGCCAGCAAGGCGCTAACATCCCCATGTCAATCTGAAAGTATCAACAGGCAAACACGACCATCTGGTGTCAAATAAAGTCTGTCAAATAAAACGTTTTCATTAACCCAATGTAACGTTGGACCCACGATGGATTCTTCTTCTATGGTATATTGGGGATCGCACAATTTAATGTGCATTCCGCCCCCTATTGTGCAGGATGGAAACAGGAGAATTCAATCACATGGTTGCAGTCACTGATAAGGGTGGACAGCTGTGGATTAGTGAGGAATGTGGGCCGAGGTCAGGTTAGGTCACATGACGGGAGAAGGAACAGTTTATTACCTGTATCACTTAACTTCCTGCCTAGCAACAGATATGTATTCGCTGTCCAGATGTGTAAGGGGGAGACACAGCTGTCCAACTGTTCATCCACTTCCTCCATCTTTCCTCTCCAGTCTGCTCCCCATGATGGATTACAACAGCTCTCCAGTGTAATTGCTTTCTCTCACTCTTACACATTGTGGAGGCACAATCCCATAACCGCTTGCACACATTATTTACAGCTCTCTAAAAGGACAGTGCTACTAAGTGGATACAAATTAATACAGCTGTGTGCTTTTACCACCTGGCTACATCTGGATTCAATGTCCATTGTCAATGTCGTGTGTGTGTGTGTGTGTGTGTGTGTGTGTGTGTGTGTGTGTGTGTGTGTGTGTGTGTGTGTGTGTGTGTGTGTGTGTGTGTGTCTACGGTCAGCCTGTGGTCATTGTGATTTAGCTGTGGTATGTGAGTGCGGTTCAGCAGTTTTGCTGAGGCAGCTATACATACCCCAGGCCCCCAGTCGCCACCAGTCCCAGCCTAGCCAACCAGGCTGCTTGGAGAGCCCTTCCCCACAATACCCAGCCCTACAGGGCACTAGTGGGCACGTCCATGGAAAGCAGTATGCTTGTGACAAAGAGTTCTCCTAGGCTCTCTGTTTCCTCCTTCCTCTCTTCTACTCTCTCTCCTTCCTCTCTTCTTCTCTCTCTCCTTCCTCTCTTCTTCTCGCTCTTCTTCCTCTCTTCTTCTCTCTCTCCTTCCTCTCTTCTTCTCGCTCTCCTTCCTCTCTTCTTCTCTTTCTCTTTCCTCTCTTCTTCTCTCTCTCTCCTTCCTCTCTTATACTCTCTCCTTCCTCTCTTCTACTCTCTCTTCTTCCTCTCTTCTCTCTTCTTCTCTCTCTCTTCTTCTCCCTCCCTCCTTCCTCTCTTCTTCTCTCTCTCCTTCCTCTCTTCTTCTCTCTCCCCTTCCTCTCTTCTTCTGTCTCCCGTTCCATCTGTGATCACTCTCCCAAATGTTCACCAGGTCGCCATGGAAACACTCTGGCCGTGCTGAGAATATCTATTAACACACTCGTCATGGCAGGACTACCCCACTCTCTTTCATTTTTAGTCTTTCTTTCTCTCTCATCTCCCTATGGTTTTCTCACTCCCTTCCTCTCCTCTTTCTTGTCCTCTCTCGCTCTGCTCTTCTGCCTCTCTCTCTCCTTCTTGTTCACTCTCTCTACGCTCTTCTGCCTCTCTCTCTCCTTCTTGTTTACTCTCTCTACTTTAATTTTTACCCTTCTCCTTGTCCATCATGCTGAGTATCAGCAACCCTCCTCTCATGGACACCTCCCCCCTCCTCAACCATCCTCTTCATCACATATCCCATTTAAACATCTCTTCAGATTCCTTTTTTCTCTTTTTGTCATGCAGCATCCCTCCATCTCGTCCCCCAGCCTCGGAATGGCTCTGGTTACCAGGTCACAGAGGAACACAACACAAACACTATTCATTTCAAATAGAGAATGCATCCCAAATGGCAACATATTCCCTATATAGTGCACTTCTTTTCACCAGAGCCCTATGGGCCCTGGTCAAAAGTAGTGGACTTTATATGAAATAGGGTGCCATTTGAAAGACATCAAGAGTGCTGCTCTCTGAACAGTGCAGGCCCAGTGTGAGCAGCCAGCCTCTCCTTCTTCCCCCAGTGCCCCCCCCCCCCTATATTCTCCTGCTTGGTATTCAGGTGTGGTGCTGGAGGTGCAGTCTGGTAGAGTGCAGTATGGAAATGGAACTACATCAGCCCTCCATCATTAGACATTCCTCTCTAAGCAAACACACAGCCTGACTGGACTGTCAGTCTGAGGGGACAGAGAGACAGAACACGACTGCACACTGGAGGTGTGTGTGTGTGTGTGTGTGTGTGTTTGGGGCAAGATTGTGTGTGTGTGTGTGCGCGAGTGTGTGTTTACTAAGTGAGTGTGTATGTGTACGCGCGCACGTATGGGAAATATCTTATGTTGTTGTTAAGACCAATTACATGGAAGCCCGGACTGAGTCTAACCTGAAACTCTAAAGTAGCAGCGATGAGTTGCGTATAACCTGAGTTATTCCTATTGCAAAAGCATCAGATGATGGTTTTGTGGGTAGCCTCTCAATATAACATTCTTGACATAGGGATACTCAATCCTACTCATCGTTGCCGGGTGCATGGTGAATAATACTGTATGAGTGCATTGAGATGGATATGCTTTCAAGGGCCTTCAGCTGCTCTATAATGTTAAAGCTGGACTGACAACGTGAGAGACAAAGATAAAGAAGGCGATCGAGAGAGAGAACGAGAGTGGGAGAAAGGTAAAGAGAGAGGTCGTGCGTGCGGACAGACGTCTACACCCCAGGTTACCCTCGGTAGGTCTCACATTGTGCCTGTAATCTGCTTAACTAGCTCTCTGCTCTACACATTCTCCCTTGCAGATGGTGCTCACACACTGCACCCAAAAACTACACACACTGTAGAGCAGGAACCCAGAGAGCAGGAGCACAATACAGATACAGTGTACTGTAAGTAACACCTGGTGAAAGAATGGTTGAATAACAGCAGGTACTGTATACACATAAATGCCCTCACAAACTGGATACGTGAGTGTGTGTACAGGCCTAAAGTTGTGTGTATCTGTATTATACTCACTGGGCCTTTATCCCAAATGAAGTGGCACCCTATTCCCTGAGGGCCCTGATCAAAAGTAGTGCACTATATACGAAATAGGATGCCATTTGGGACTCAACCTAGTAGAATAAACAAGCAAACCAACTAACTTTCTGTACATACTGCTTCAAAAACTCACTGCCAGTCAGCCATGGACCCTGACCCACTTTTACAGTGAGAGAGAGTGTGTTAGAGTTTCTGAGTATCTTGCTGCTCAGTGTTCGGGCTCTCAGGGTCATTGTGTTCTCAACCGAGGGAACAGGTCTTTGTGGAGAGCCTGGTGCATTGTCACAAAGCCAGTTGGAACAGCGCTGTCACTGTCATCACAGAAACCACCATGAACTATCTCTCCCATCCAAACCGCAGCCTTCTCTCTCTCTCTCTCTGTCTCTCTCTCTGTCTCTCTCTCTGTCTCTCTCTCTGTCTCTCTCTCTCTCTCTTCAGGGCCAGCATTCTCCCTCCGCTTTGGGCTTTAAGCCTATTCAGAGCCATGTGTTCTATTCAGACAGCTCCCCCCCATCTTTCTCTGTCTCTCTCTCCATCTCACTCTCTCTCTCTCTCTCTCTCTCTCTCTCTCTCTCTCCTGTCAATAGAAAGCAGAGAGCATGTACGCCAATGTGGGAGCCTCCAAGTTGAATAGCCGTGAAAGGTTTATATTCATGATTCAAGGGCATGACGTTAACATTTACTATTCAAGTGCATGTTGACATTTTTGTTCTCATATTGCAGTTGGAAACCTTCCACAGCAACTGGAAACAAGGACGCTGGTTAAAAATAATTTGTTCTATGTCAACCACAATAATGATTCAGTTATCAAATGTGGAACATTTTTATTTAGCTAAAAAAATATATATTTTGAGGCAGATGGTTTATTTATCTCGTACTCCATACAGGCCAATGAAAGGCTGGTGTATGTTTGCTGCTGGCTCCACCCAAGTATTGTTCTCTCTCTCTTCTCTCTCTCTTCTCCCTACTGTTCTATCCATCTCTCTCTCCTCCTAGGTGAGCTAGTCCTACCCCTCCCAGCCACGCCCGGCATCTTCTCCCCGTGTCTCTCTTCGTCCGCCTCATCCATCTCTTCCCCCGGCATTCTCCGCCATGGCACTCCTCTCCACCACTCTCTCTGCCTCTGTCCCCTTCCTCCTCTTCCTCCTCCTCCCCCTTCCTTCGCCCTGCGCCCTGGAGTCTCTACGAGGAGGAGGAGGAGAGGAAGAGAACCGCTCCATCTCCACCATGTCCTATCCCTCCATGTCTCCGGAGTTCTGGAGCAACAGCAGCACGGGGCTGGGCAGCAGTTCAAAGTGCTCGCAGCCGGTGGTGTGCAGGCCGGGCACCCTGCTGCCCGTGTGGAAGCCCCTGAGCCCCGGGCTGGGCGACCAGGTAGCCAGGGCCGTGGTCTACTTCACCTGTCTCATGTACATGTTCCTGGGAGTGTCCATCATCGCAGACCGCTTCATGGCCTCTATCGAGGTCATAACCTCACAGGTTGGTACCGTGGGACAGATTGATCCATATGATAGAGTTGTTAAAGCATTGTACTAGGGATGTCATCTCATTCACCACATAATGAAAAGGACATAGAAATAGACACTCTTAGACCCAGTGGTTGGCTCTCCTTTCTCACCTCTCCCTAGACTACATTAACTGTCACTCAAACACAGTGAACATCGAAACACTCTATAATAAAGGCATTGTAAAACTGGCCTCCGCAGGGGTGATAGACAGAACAGTTTCCATCTCCAGGAATGCCGCCTTGCTTCTCGGTGTTACCACAGACAGCTCAAATAAACGTGTTATTTCTATGTTTGGGTTTCCACATTTCTTGTAGTGACTGACTCTGGGGCCATATGGAATTCCAATATTTCAAGATTTCTCTGCTGACTCAATAAACTGAAAGAGATTCTACCCTTGGGTTGGAACCGGTTCAGAGAACCCGAACCGAAAACCGGAAAGTAATGAACATTTTGAAGAAATGGAACCCGGGAATGAGAGCGATACAGTTCTGCAGCAGAACCTTTCTTTTAAAAGCATGGGAACTGGTTCAGAGAGTTACTTTATGTTCTGGGCATGTTTTTCTAGTCCCACAAAATGACGCAACACAGCAGCTATGCAAAGCCCTCACTCTGTCACTCGGAAACTGTGTCCAGTGTCTGCCTGCAAGCTGAAACTCTTTGCCAGTGTGTGTGGGTGTAAGCTACCTGCACTTCCCCCTCCGACGGAGAGAAACAACATGGTGCAGTTTGAGGCCATGTGGCGGAGAGTGATGCGAGGGCTGGAGATGTCATCAGGTGGTTCTGGGCATGTGTTATGTAGTTGAGGGTTGTGTGATGTCGTTTGTATGTTTTGTAATTGTTCAGTTTTTTTTTTAAGATAGTTTTTTATATTTTTTATTAGAGAATAATAGATTTTCAATGCTAGTTAAAAAAGGAACAGAAAGGATCGATATAAACAGGTACTTTTTAAAGTTCGAACTGGTTCAGAATTTATTTAGCTGGTCGGAACAGTGGAGCGAGATGAAAAATATGGTGGTTCTGTTCAGAACCAAAAGATTGGAAAATAATAGGAGACTTAGTGTATTGAATTATTGGTTCCATCTGATTTAAAGCTTCAGATAATTGGTCCAGACTCTTTGACATTGTTATAAATTGGATTTCTCTGCTGACAAGAGAGAGTTTTTTTCAACAAACTGAAGTAGATTCTAGCCCTGGAATCGATTCAATAATCAATTAACCTGCTAATGATTATTCCATTTCAGTTCATTGTTGGGCCATCGAAAACCATTGTAAATTTACTAGTTACAGTTGAAGTTGGAAGTTTACATGCACTTAGGTTGGAGTCATTAAAACTCGTTTTTCAACCACTCCACAAATTTCTTGTTAACAAACTAGTTTTGGCAAGTCGGTTAGGACATCTACTTTGTGCATGAGACAAGGAATTTATTATTTCACTTATAATTCACTGTATCACAATTCCAGTGCATGAGAAGTTTACATACACTAAGTTGACTGTGCTTTTAAACAGCTTGGAAAATGCCAGAAAATTATTTTATGGCTTTAGAAGCTTCTGATGGGCTAATTGACATCATTTGAGTCAATTGGAGGTGTACCTGTGGATGTATTTCAAGGCCTACCTTCAAACTCAGTGCCTCTTTGCTTGACATCATGGGAAAATCAAAAGAAATCAGCCAAGACCTCATAACAATAACAATTGTAGACCTCCACAAGTCTGGTTCATCCTTGGGAGCAATTTCCAAACGCCTGAAGGTACCACGTTCATCTGTACAAACAATAGTATGCAAGTATAAACACCATGGACCCACGCAGCCGTCATACCACTCAGGAAGGAGATGCGTTCTGTCTCCTAGAGATGAATGTACGTTGGTGCGAAAAGTGCCAGTCAATCTCAGAACAACAGCAAATTGACCTTGTGAAGATGCTGGAGGAAACAGGAACAAAAGTATCTATATCCACAGTAAAATGAGTCCTATTTCGACATAACCTGAAAGGCCGCTCAGCAAGGAAGAAGCCACTGCTCCAAAACCGCCATAAAAAAGCCAGACTACGGTTTGCAACTGCACATGGGGACAAAGAACATACTTTTTGGAGAATTGTCCTCTGGTCTGATGAAAAAATTGAAGTGTTTGGCCATAATGACCATCGTTACGTTTGGAGGAAAAAGGGGGAGGATTGCAAGCCGAAGAACCCCATCCCAACCGTGAAGCACGTGGTGGCAGCATCATGTTGTGGGGGTGCTTTGCTGCAGGAGGGACTGGTGCACTTCATAAAATAGATGGTATCATGAGGAAGGGAAATTATGTGGATCTATTGAAGCAACATCTCAAGACATCAGTCAGGAAGTTAAAGCTTAAAGTCTTCCAAATGGACAATGACCCCAAACATACAACAAAGTCGGCCATCAGATAGCCTGACCTCAATCCTATAGAAAATTTGTGGGCAGAACTGAAAAAGCGTGTGTGAGCAAGGAGGCCTACAAACCTGACTCCGCTACACCAGCTCTGTCAGGAGGAATGGGCCAAAATTCACCCAACTTACTGTGGGAAGCTTGTGGAAGACTACCCAAAACATTTAACCAAAGTTCAACAATTTAAAGGCAATGCTACCAAATACTAATTGAGTGTATGTAAACTTCTGACCCACTGGGAATGTGATGAAAGAAATCAAAGCTGAAATAAATCATTCTCTCTACTATTATTCTGACATTTCACATTCTTAAAATAATGTGGTGATCCTAACTGACCGGGAATTTTAACTAGGCTAAGGTGTGTGTAAACTTCCGACTTCAACTGTATCTGTTCGTAATATTGTCCTCTTTATAGCCAACCATGCATTCAACATCATTGCTCATGATGGAATTGGAATAGCATAGATTTCTCCCTTTTACAATTTTCTCTTTGACCGAGCAAATTCTACACAATTGTTTTCATAAGTTCATAATGCAAGCATCTACTAGGATAGTAATTACCAGAAGTGCATCCATTATGAAGGATTCAGACCACCCCAGTGGCCTAATTGGAGTGTATTGTAGTGTATTGTATTATAACAGGGAGGATTTTCCAGTGTTTGTCCTGAGGTTGTGCAAGACTAAGCACACTGAGATTGTCTGGATCTTATGCTGGCGGCAAGGAGCACAGGCCTGGCCCTCTCTGGCAATGAGCACAGGCCTGGCTCTCTCTGGCAAGGAGCACAGGCCTGGCTCTCTCTGGCAAGGAGCACAGGCCCTCTCAGTAATACATTTCAACTCTATATCTGACATCGTATGGGTGTCTTCTTTTTTTAAGCCCATAACCATGTGTGTGAGATGTATACTTTTGTTTCAAAGTAGATTTGTTTACGACTACCAAGAAACACTCTGTGTGACCCTGATTTAGCCCACTGCAGTAAAATGAACCAACCCCACATCTCAAGGTCACTGTAAATGTAAAGGAACCTGCAAGTCAGCATTTCGTAGGACAGTGTATCCCATGCATCCAACTAATAAAACCTGAAACTTCTCCATAGCCCGTCGTCCATCACTCTTCCATTCACTAGATCACTAGGGTAGGTAACAACATCTCCACCCCGCTGATCCTCAACACTGGGGCCCCACAAGGGTGCGTTCTCAGCCCTCTCCTGGACTCCCAGTTCACCCACGACTGTGTGGCCATGCACGCCTACAACTCAATCATCAAGTTTGCAGACGACACTACAGTGGTAGGCTTGATTACCAACAATGACGAGACGGCCTACAGGGAGGAGGCGAGGGCCCTCGGAGTGTGGTGTCAGGAAAATAACCTCACACTCAACGTCAACAAAACAAAGGAGATGATCGTGGACTTCAGGAAACAGCAGAGGGGGCAGCCCCCTATCGACATCGACGGGACAGTAGTGGAGAGGGTAGAAAGTTAAGTTCCTTTGCGTACACATCACGGACAAACTGAAATGGTCCACCCACACAGGCAGCGTGGTGAAGAAGGCACAGCAGCGCCTCTTCAACCTCAGAACACTCCCCAACTTTTACAGAAGCACAATCGAGAGCATCCTGTCGGGCTGTATCACCGCCTGGTACGGCAACTGCTCCGCCCACAACCGTAAGGCTCTCCAGTGGGTAGTGAGGTCTGCACAACGCATCACCGGGGGAAAACTACCTGCCCTCCAGGACAGCTACACCACCCGATGTCACAGGAAGGCCAACAAGATCATCGAGGACAACAACTACCCGAGCCACTGCCTGTTCACCCCGCTATCATCCAGAAGGCGATGTCAGTACAGGTGCATCAAAGCAGGGACCGAGAGACTGAAAAACAGCTTCTATCTCAAGGCCATCAGACTGTTAAACAGCCACCACTAACATTGAGTGGCTGCTGCCAACACACTGACTCAACTCCAGCCACTTTAATAATGGAAAGATTGATGTAAAAAATGTATCACTAGCGACTTTAAACAATGCCACTTTATATAATGTTTACATACCCTACATTACTCATCTCATATGTATATACTGTACTATATACCATCCACTGCATCTTGCCTATGCCGTGCTATACCATCACTCATTCATATATTATTTTATGTACATATTCTTATTCATTCCTTTACATTTTTGTGTGTATATGGTAATTGTTGTGAAATTGTTAAGTTAGATTACTTGTTAGATATTACTGCATTGTCGGAACTAGAAGCACAAGCATTACGCTACACTCGCATTAACATCTGCTAACCATGTGTATGTGACAAATAAAATGTTATTTGATTAGAATAAGAGATTGTCCCCTCTCCTTCTGCCAGGCAGTCAGGGACACGTCCTCCCTCGTGGCAGCAGGATACTGTAAATACCATCCGTCATGCTTATATGTGGAGAAGAATGAAATCTCCAGGTTCCCACTACTCCCCATCTCAGGCCTATGAGCAGTTTTTAGTTTCTTCTTTTACAGTAACTGTCTAAATGAAGATATGTATGAGTCTGGTGGTGAGATACTGGAGTGTATGGAGGGGGAATAGAGTGATGACCTGTGTGTGTGACCCCCCCCCCTCTCTGTCTGTCCTGCAGGAGAAGGAAGTGACCATCACCATGCCAGGTGGAGAGACGTCTGTTGCCACTGTACGTATCTGGAACGAGACGGTGTCCAACCTGACTCTGATGGCTCTAGGCTCCTCCGCCCCAGAGATCCTGCTGTCGGTCATAGAGGTGGGTGTCACGTCATAAAGACTCCCCCGACCACATCTCATAAATGGGTGTCACATCATAAACACCCCCTCACAGCGACATCATATCAGCAGCAGTGTATTATACTGGAATGAAGCTGAAAATGAAACGGATATCTACTTTACACGTATTGTCAAATCTTACCAATATAACATTTACGTACAATTTGTACATGGCCTTTTTGATTTATACTAAAAGTCTCTCTCCTCTGTCTCCCGGTGTTAGGTGTGTGGGCACGGGTTTGAGGCGGGTGAGCTGGGCCCTGGCACCATTGTGGGCAGCGCCGCCTTCAACATGTTTGTGATCATCGCCATCTGTGTGTGGGTCATCCCTGAAGGAGAGACCAGGAAGATCAAACACCTGCGTGTGTTCTTCATCACAGCCTTCTGGAGTATCTTCGCCTATATCTGGCTCTTCCTCATCCTCTCTGTCATCTCACCCGGAGTAGTGGAGGTGTGTGTGTGTGTGTGTGTGTGTGTGTTAGCAAATGTGTATAAAACAATTAATCGCAGTTCGGATGTGTCTTGTAATGATCCCCTGTCTTTGTTTGTGTTCAGGTGTGGGAGGCCCTGGTCACCCTGCTCTACTTCCCAGTGTGTGTGATCCTGGCCTGGATCGCCGACCGACGCCTTCTTTTCTACAAGTACATGGCCAAGCGTTACCGCGCTGACAAGCACGGCATCGTCGTGGAGACGGAGGGGGACACAACTCCGAAAGGCTTCGAGATGATTATGGACGGAAAGTTCCCACCAAGGGGAGGGGCGGTGGGAATGATGCCCAGTGAGAACTGCCAGGATGGGGCCAACAATGCGGCGGGCACCGTGGCCTACCTGCCCCACTCCAACAGCACCATGGTGACCGTAGAGAATACCAAGGAGCTGGACGAGAGCCGCAAGGAGGTGAGAGAGACCTGCTGTTAGAGGGATTAGAGAGAGAGAGGTGTAAAGTAGGAAGGAGGAGGAGAGAGAGGTGTACAGTAGGGAGGAGAGAGAGAGAGAGGTGTACAGTAGGGAGAGAGAGAGAGTGAGAGAGGTGTACAGTAGGGAGGAGGAGGAGAGAGAGAGAGAGAGAGAGAGAGAGGTGTACAGTAGGGAGGGGGAGAGAGAGAGGTGTACAGTAGGGAGGAGGAGGAGAGAGAGAGAGAGAGGTGTACAGTAGGGAGGAGGAGGAGGAGAGAGAGAGAGAGAGAGAGGTGTACAGTAGGGAGGAGAGAGAGAGAGAGGTGTACAGTAGGGAGGAGAGAGAGAGAGAGGTGTACAGTAGGGAGGAGAGAGAGAGAGAGAGAGGTGTACAGTAGGGAGGAGAGAGAGAGAGAGGTGTACAGTAGGGAGGAGAGAGAGAGAGGTGTACAGTAGGGAGGAGAGAGAGAGAGAGGTGTACAGTAGGGAGGAGAGAGAGAGAGAGGTGTACAGTAGGGAGGAGAGAGATAGAGAGGTGTACAGTAGGGAGGAGAGAGAGAGAGAGGTGTACAGTAGGGAGGAGGAAGAGAGAGAGAGAGGTGTACAGTAGGGAGGAGGAGGAGAGAGAGAGAGAGGTGTACAGTAGGGAGGAGGAGGGGAGAGAGAGAGGTGTACAGTAGGGAGGAGGAGGAGAGAGAGAGAGAGAGGTGTACAGTAGGGAGGAGGAGGGGAGAGAGAGAGGTGTACAGTAGGGAGGAGAGAGAGAGAGAGGTGTACAGTAGGGAGGAGAGAGAGAGAGGGGTGTACAGTAGGGAGGAGAGAGAGAGAGAGAGAGGGGTGTACAGTAGGGAGGAGAGAGAGAGAGAGAAGTGTACAGTAGGGAGGAGAGAGAGAGAAGTGTACAGTAGGGAGGAGAGAGAGAGAAGTGTACAGTAGGGAGGAGAGAGAGAGAGAAGTGTACAATAGGGAGGAGAGAGAGAGAGGTGTACAGTAGGGAGGAGGAGAGAGAGAGAGAGAGGTGTACGGGAGGAGGAGGAGGAGAGAGAGAGGTGTACAGTAGGGAGGAGGAGGAGAGAGAGAGGTGTACAGGGAGGAGAGAGAGAGAGGTGTACAGTGAGGAGGAGAGAGAGAGGTGTACAGTAGGGAGGAGAGAGAGGTGTACAGTAGGGAGGAGGAGGAGAGAGAGAGAGAGAGGTGTACAGTAGGGAGGAGGAGGGGAGAGAGAGAGAGGTGTACAGTAGGGAGGAGGAGGGGAGAGAGAGAGAGGTGTACAGTAGGGAGGAGAGAGAGGTATACAGTAGGGAGGAGAGAGAGAGAGAGAGGTGTACAGTAGGGAGGAGAGAGAGAGAGAGAGGGGTGTACAGTAGGGAGGAGAGAGAGAGAAGTGTACAGTAGGGAGGAGAGAGAGAAGTGTACAGTAGGGAGGAGAGAGAGAGAAGTGTACAGTAGGGAGGAGAGAGAGAGAGAGAAGTGTACAGTAGGGAGGAGAGAGAGGTGTACAGTAGGGAGGAGAGAGAGAGAGAGGTGTACAGTAGGGAGGAGAGAGAGAGAGAGGTGTACAGTAGGGAGGAGAGAGAGAGGTGTACAGTAGGGAGGAGAGAGAGAGAGAGGTGTACAGGGAGGAGAGAGAGAGAGGTGTACAGTGAGGAGGAGGAGAGAGAGAGGTGTACAGTAGGGAGGAGAGAGAGAGGTGTACAGTAGGGAGGAGAGAGAGAGAGAGGTGTACAGGGAGGAGAGAGAGAGAGGTGTACAGTGAGGAGGAGAGAGAGAGAGGTATACAGTAGGGAGGAGGAGAGAGAGAGAGAGGTGTACGGGAGGAGGAGGAGGAGAGAGAGAGGTGTACAGTAGGGAGGAGGAGGAGAGAGAGAGGTGTACAGGGAGGAGAGAGAGAGAGGTGTACAGTGAGGAGGAGAGAGAGAGAGGTGTACAGTAGGGAGGAGAGAGAGAGGTGTACAGTAGGGAGGGGGAGAGAGAGAGGTGTACAGTAGGGAGGAGGAGGAGAGAGAGAGAGAGGTGTACAGTAGGGAGGAGGAGGAGGAGAGAGAGAGAGAGAGAGGTGTACAGTAGGGAGGAGAGAGAGAGAGAGGTGTACAGTAGGGAGGAGAGAGAGAGAGAGGTGTACAGTAGGGAGGAGAGAGAGAGAGAGAGAGGTGTACAGTAGGGAGGAGAGAGAGAGAGGTGTACAGTAGGGAGGAGAGAGAGAGAGGTGTACAGTAGGGAGGAGAGAGAGAGAGAGGTGTACAGTAGGGAGGAGAGAGAGAGAGAGGTGTACAGTAGGGAGGAGAGAGATAGAGAGGTGTACAGTAGGGAGGAGAGAGAGAGAGAGAGGTGTACAGTAGGGAGGAGGAAGAGAGAGAGAGAGGTGTACAGTAGGGAGGAGGAGGAGAGAGAGAGAGAGGTGTACAGTAGGGAGGAAGAGGGGAGAGAGAGAGGTGTACAGTAGGGAGGAGGAGGAGAGAGAGAGAGAGAGGTGTACAGTAGGGAGGAGGAGGGGCGAGAGAGAGGTGTACAGTAGGGAGGAGAGAGAGAGAGAGGTGTACAGTAGGGAGGAGAGAGAGAGAGGGGTGTACAGTAGGGAGGAGAGAGAGCGAGAGAGAGGGGTGTACAGTAGGGAGGAGAGAGAGAGAGAGAAGTGTACAGTAGGGAGGAGAGAGAGAGAAGTGTACAGTAGGGAGGAGAGAGAGAGAAGTGTACAGTAGGGAGGAGAGAGAGAGAGAGAAGTGTACAGTAGGGAGGAGAGAGAGAGAAGTGTACAGTAGGGAGGAGAGAGAGAGAAGTGTACAGTAGGGAGGAGAGAGAG
Source organism: Oncorhynchus mykiss (assembly GCF_013265735.2). Classification (NCBI taxonomy): domain Eukaryota; kingdom Metazoa; phylum Chordata; class Actinopteri; order Salmoniformes; family Salmonidae; genus Oncorhynchus; species Oncorhynchus mykiss. Next base: position 10,193,250 of record NC_048588.1, on the reverse strand, counting down.
AGAGAAGTGTACAATAGGGAGGAGAGAGAGAGAGAGGTGTACAGTAGGGAGGAGGAGAGAGAGAGAGAGAGGTGTACGGGAGGAGGAGGAGGAGAGAGAGAGGTGTACAGTAGGGAGGAGGAGGAGAGAGAGAGGTGTACAGTAGGGAGGAGGAGGAGAGAGAGAGGTGTACAGGGAGGAGAGAGAGAGAGGTGTACAGTGAGGAGGAGAGAGAGAGGTGTACAGTAGGGAGGAGAGAGAGGTGTACAGTAGGGAGGAGGAGGAGAGAGAGAGAGAGAGGTGTACAGTAGGGAGGAGGAGGGGAGAGAGAGAGAGGTGTACAGTAGGGAGGAGGAGGGGAGAGAGAGAGAGGTGTAAAGTAGGGAGGAGAGAGAGAGGTATACAGTAGGGAGGAGAGAGAGAGAGAGAGGTGTACAGTAGGGAGGAGAGAGAGAGAGAGAGGGGTGTACAGTAGGGAGGAGAGAGAGAGAAGTGTACAGTAGGGAGGAGAGAGAGAAGTGTACAGTAGGGAGGAGAGAGAGAGAAGTGTACAGTAGGGAGGAGAGAGAGAGAGAGAAGTGTACAGTAGGGAGGAGAGAGAGAGGTGTACAGTAGGGAGGAGAGAGAGAGAGAGGTGTACAGTAGGGAGGAGAGAGAGAGGTGTACAGTAGGGAGGAGAGAGAGAGAGAGGTGTACAGGGAGGAGAGAGAGAGGTGTACAGTGAGGAGGAGGAGAGAGAGAGGTGTACAGTAGGGAGGAGAGAGAGAGGTGTACAGTAGGGAGGAGAGAGAGAGAGAGGTGTACAGGGAGGAGAGAGAGAGAGGTGTACAGTGAGGAGGAGAGAGAGAGAGGTATACAGTAGGGAGGAGGAGAGAGAGAGAGAGGTGTACGGGAGGAGGAGGAGGAGAGAGAGAGGTGTACAGTAGGGAGGAGGAGGAGAGAGAGAGGTGTACAGGGAGGAGAGAGAGAGAGGTGTGCAGTGAGGAGGAGAGAGAGAGAGGTGTACAGTAGGGAGGAGAGAGAGAGGTGTACAGTAGGGAGGAGAGAGAGAGTTGTACAGTAGGGAGGAGGAGAGAGAGAGGTGTACAGTAGGGAGGAGAGAGAGAGAGAGGTGTACAGTAGGGAGGAGAGAGAGAGAGAGAGAGGTGTACAGTAGGGAGGAGAGAGAGAGAGAGAGGTGTACAGTCTGGAGGAGAGAGAGAGAGAGAGAGAGAGAGAGAGAGAGAGAGAGAGAGAGAGAGAGAGAGAGAGGTGTACAGTAGGGAGGAGAGAGAGAGAGAGTGTACAGTAGGGAGGAGAGAGAGAGAGAGAGAGGTGTACAGTAAGGAGGAGAGAGAGAGAGAGAAAGAGGTGTACAGTAGGGAGGAGAGAGAGAGAGAGAGGTGTACACAAGGGAGGAGGAGAGAGAGGTGTACAGTAGGAAGGAGAGAGAGAGTTGTACAGTAGGGAGGGGGAGAGCGAGAGAGAGGTGTACAGAAGGGAGGAGGAGAGAGAGGTGTACAGTAGAGAGGGGGAGAGAGAGAGAGAGGTGTACAGTAGGGAGGAGGAGAGAGAGAGAGGTGTACAGTAGGGAGGAGGAGAGAGAGAGAGGTGTACAGTAGGGAGGAGGAGAGAGAGAGAGGTGTACAGTAGGGAGGAGGAGAGAGAGAGGTGTACAGAAGGGAGGAGGAGAGAGAGAGGTGTACAGTAGGGAGGAGGAGAGAGAGAGAGAGAGAGAGGTGTACAGTAGGGAGGAGGAGAGAGAGAGAGAGGTGTACAGTAGGGAGGAGGAGAGAGAGAGAGGTGTACAGTAGGGAGGAGGAGAGAGAGAGAGGTGTACAGTAGGGAGGAGGAGAGAGAGAGGTGTACAGTAGTGAGGAGGAGAGAGAGAGAGAGGTGTACAGTAGTGAGGAGGAGAGAGAGGTGTACAGTAGTGAGGAGGAGAGAGAGAGAGCTGTACAGTAGGGAGGAGGAGAGAGAGAGAGGTGTACAGTAGGGAGGAGGAGAGAGAGAATGTACAGTAGGGAGGAGGAGAGAGGTGTACAGTAGGGAGGGGGGAGAGAGGTGTACAGTAGGGAGGGGGAGAGAGAGGTGTACAGTAGGGAGGGGGAGAGAGAGGTGTACAGTAGGGAGGGGGAGAGAGGTGTACAGTAGGGAGGGGGAGAGAGAGGTGTACAGTAGGGAGGGGGAGAGAGAGGTGTACAGTAGGGAGGGGGAGAGAGAGGTGTACAGTAGGGAGGGGGAGAGAAAAAGAGGTGTACAGTAGGGAGGGGGAGAGAAAAAGAGGTGTACAGTAGGGAGGGGGAGAGAAAAAGAGGTGTACAGTAGGGAGGGGGAGAGAGAGAGAGATGTACAGTAGGAAGGGGGAGAGAGAGAGGTGTACAGTAGGGAGGAGAGAGAGAGGGGTGTACAGTAGGGATGGGGAGAGAAAAAGAGGTGTACAGTAGGGAGGAGGAGAGAGAGAGAGAGGTGTACATTAGGGAGGAGGAGAGAGAGAGAGAGGTGTACAGTAGGGAGGAGGAGAGAGAGAGAGAGGTGTACAGTAGGGAGGAGGAGAGAGAGAGAGGTGTACAGTAGGGAGGAGGAGAGAGAGAATGTACAGTAGGGAGGAGGAGAGGTGTACAGTAGGGAGGGGGAAGAGAGGTGTACAGTAGGGAGGGGGAGAGAGAGGTGTACAGTAGGGAGGGGGAGAGAGAGGTGTACAGTAGGGAGGGGGAGAGAGGTGTACAGTAGGGAGGGGGAAAGAGAGGTGTACAGTAGGGAGGGGGAGAGAGAGCTGTACAGTAGGGAGGGGGAGAGAGAGGTGTACAGTAGGGAGGGGGAGAGAAAAAGAGGTGTACAGTAGGGAGGGGGAGAGAAAAAGAGGTGTACAGTAGGGAGGGGGAGAGAAAAATAGGTGTACAGTAGGGAGGGGGAGAGAGAGAGAGATGTACAGTAGGAAGGGGGAGAGAGAGACGTGTACAGTAGGGAGGAGAGAGAGAGGGGTGTACAGTAGGGAGGGGGAGAGAAAAAGAGGTGTACAGTAGGGAGGAGGAGAGAGAGAGAGAGGTGTACAGTAGGGAGGAGGAGAGAGAGAGAGAGGTGTACAGTAGGGAGGAGGAGAGAGAGAGAGAGAGAGAGGTGTACAGTAGGGAGGAGGAGAGAGAGAGAGGTGTACAGTAGGGAGGAGGAGAGAGAGAGAGGTGTACAGTAGGGAGGAGGATAGAGAGAGATGTGTACAGTAGGGAGGATGAGAGAGAAGGGTGTACAGTAGGGAGGAGGAGAGAGAGAGAGAGGTGTACAGTAGGGAGGAGGATAGAGATAGATGTGTACAGTAGGGAGGATGAGAGAGAAGGGTGTACAGTAGGGAGGAGGAGAGAGAAGGGTGTACAGTAGGGAGGAGGAGAGAGAGAGAGGTGTACAGTAGGGAGGATGAGAGAGAGAGAGGTGTACAGTAGGGAGGAGGAGAGAGAGAATGTACAGTAGGGAGGAGGAGAGAGGTGTACAGTAGGGAGGGGGGAGAGAGGTGTACAGTAGGGAGGGGGAGAGAGAGGTGTACAGTAGGGAGGGGGAGAGAGAGGTGTACAGTAGGGAGGGGGAGAGAGGTGTACAGTAGGGAGGGGGAGAGAGAGGTGTACAGTAGGGAGGGGGAGAGAGAGGTGTACAGTAGGGAGGGGGAGAGAGAGGTGTACAGTAGGGAGGGGGAGAGAAAAAGAGGTGTACAGTAGGGAGGGGGAGAGAAAAAGAGGTGTACAGTAGGGAGGGGGAGAGAAAAAGAGGTGTACAGTAGGGAGGGGGAGAGAGAGAGAGATGTACAGTAGGAAGGGGGAGAGAGAGAGGTGTACAGTAGGGAGGAGAGAGAGAGGGGTGTACAGTAGGGATGGGGAGAGAAAAAGAGGTGTACAGTAGGGAGGAGGAGAGAGAGAGAGAGGTGTACATTAGGGAGGAGGAGAGAGAGAGAGAGGTGTACAGTAGGGAGGAGGAGAGAGAGAGAGAGGTGTACAGTAGGGAGGAGGAGAGAGAGAGAGGTGTACAGTAGGGAGGAGGAGAGAGAGAATGTACAGTAGGGAGGAGGAGAGGTGTACAGTAGGGAGGGGGAAGAGAGGTGTACAGTAGGGAGGGGGAGAGAGAGGTGTACAGTAGGGAGGGGGAGAGAGAGGTGTACAGTAGGGAGGGGGAGAGAGGTGTACAGTAGGGAGGGGGAAAGAGAGGTGTACAGTAGGGAGGGGGAGAGAGAGCTGTACAGTAGGGAGGGGGAGAGAGAGGTGTACAGTAGGGAGGGGGAGAGAAAAAGAGGTGTACAGTAGGGAGGGGGAGAGAAAAAGAGGTGTACAGTAGGGAGGGGGAGAGAAAAATAGGTGTACAGTAGGGAGGGGGAGAGAGAGAGAGATGTACAGTAGGAAGGGGGAGAGAGAGACGTGTACAGTAGGGAGGAGAGAGAGAGGGGTGTACAGTAGGGAGGGGGAGAGAAAAAGAGGTGTACAGTAGGGAGGAGGAGAGAGAGAGAGAGGTGTACAGTAGGGAGGAGGAGAGAGAGAGAGAGGTGTACAGTAGGGAGGAGGAGAGAGAGAGAGAGAGAGAGGTGTACAGTAGGGAGGAGGAGAGAGAGAGAGGTGTACAGTAGGGAGGAGGAGAGAGAGAGAGGTGTACAGTAGGGAGGAGGATAGAGAGAGATGTGTACAGTAGGGAGGATGAGAGAGAAGGGTGTACAGTAGGGAGGAGGAGAGAGAGAGAGAGGTGTACAGTAGGGAGGAGGATAGAGATAGATGTGTACAGTAGGGAGGACGAGAGAGAAGGGTGTACAGTAGGGAGGAGGAGAGAGAGGGGTGTACAGTAGGAAGGGGGAGGAGAGAGAGAAATATGTACAGTAGGGAGGAGGAGAGAGAGAGAGGTATACAGTAGGAAGGGGGAGAGAGAGGTGTACAGTAGGGAGGAGGATAGAGAGAGATGTGTACAGTAGGGAGGATGAGAGAGAAGGGTGTACAGTAGGGAGGAGGAGAGAGAGAGAGGTGTACAGTAGGGAGGAGGATAGAGATAGATGTGTACAGTAGGGAGGATGAGAGAGAAGGGTGTACAGTAGGGAGGAGGAGAGAGAAGGGTGTACAGTAGGGAGGAGGAGAGAGAGAGAGGTGTACAGTAGGGAGGATGAGAGAGAAGGGTGTACAGTAGGGAGGAGGAGAGAGAAGGGTGTACAGTAGGGAGGAGGAGAGAGAGAAAGGTGTACAGTAGGGAGGAGGAGAGGGAGGTGTACAGTAGGGAGGGGGAGAGAGGTGTACAGTAGGGAGGTTGAGAGAGGTATACAGTAGGGAGGGAGAGAGAGAAAGGTGTACAGTAGAGAGGGGGGAGAGAGAGAGGTATACAGTAGGGAGGGGGAGAGTGGTGTACATTAGGGAGGGGGAGAGAGAGTGGTGTACAGTAGGGAGGGGGAGAGAGATGTACAGTAGGGAGGGGGAGAGAGAGTGGTGTACAGTAGGGAGGGGGAGAGAGGTGTACAGTAGGGAGGGGGAGATAGGTGTACAGTAGGGAGGAGGAGAGAGAGAGGTGTACAGTAGGGAGGGGGAGATAGGTGTACAGTAGGGAGGGGGAGATAGTTGTACAGTAGGGAGGGAGAGATAGGTGTACAGTAGGGAGGGAGAGAGAGAGAGAGGTGTACAGTAGGGAGGAGGAGAGAGAGGTGTACAGTCGGGAGAGAGGGAGAGAGAGAGGTGTACAGTAGGGAGGAGGAGTGAGGGAGGTGTACAGTAGGGAGGGAGAGAGAGAGGTGTACAGTAGGGAGGAGGAGAGAGAGGTGTACAGTAGGGAGGGAGAGAGAGAGGTGTACAGTAGGGAGGGGGAGATAGGTGTACAGTAGGGAGGGGGAGATAGGTGTACAGTAGGGACGAGAGAGAGAGAGGTGTACAGTAGGGAGGAGGAGAGAGAGAGGTGTACAGTAGGGAGGGGGAGATAGGTGTACAGTAGGGAGGGGGAGAGAGAGGTGTACAGTAGGGAGGGGGAGAGAGGTGTACAGTAGGGAGGAGGAGTGAGGGAGGTGTACAGTAGGGAGGGAGAGAGAGAGGTGTACAGTAGGGAGAGGGAGAGAGAGGTGTACAGTAGGGAGGAGGAGTGAGGGAGGTGTACAGTAGGGAGGGAGAGAGAGAGAGGTGTACAGTAGGGAGGAGGAGAGAGAGAGGTGTACAGTAGAGGGAGAGAGAGATGTATAGTAGGGAGGGGGAGATAGGTGTACAGTAGGGAGGGAGAGAGAGAGGTGTACAGTAGAGAGAGAGAGAGAGGTGTACAGTAGGGAGGGGGAGATAGGTGTACAGTAGGGAGGGAGAGAGAGAGGTGTACAGTAGGGAGGAGGAGAGAGAGAGGTGTACAGTAGAGAGGGAGAGAGAGGTGTACAGTAGGGAGGGGGAGATAGGTGTACAGTAGGGAGGGAGAGAGAGAGGTGTACAGTAGGGAGGAGAGAGAGAGAGAGGTGTACAGTAGGGAGGAGAGAGAGAGAGAGAGGTGTACAGTAGGGAGGAGGAGAGAGAGAGGTGTACAGTAGGGAGGAGGAGAGAGAGAGGTGTACAGTAGGGAGGGGGAGATAGGTGTACAGTAGGGAGGGAGAGAGAGAGGTGTACAGTAGGGAGGAGGAGAGAGAGAGGTGTACAGTAGGGAGGGGGGGATAGGTGTACAGTAGGGAGGGGGAGAGAGAGGTGTACAGTAGGGAGGGAGAGAGAGAGAGGTGTACAGTAGGGAGGGGGAGAGAGAGGTGTACAGTAGGGAGGGAGAGAGAGAGGTGTACAGTAGGGAGGAGGAGAGAGAGAGGTGTACAGTAGGGGGGGGGGATAGGTGTACAGTAGGGAGGGGGAGAGAGAGGTGTACAGTAGGGAGGGAGAGAGAGAGAGGTGTATAGTAGGGAGGGGGAGAGAGAGGTGTACAGTAGGGAGGAGGAGTGAGGGAGGTGTACAGTAGGGAGGGAGAGAGAGAGAGGTGTACAGTAGGGAGGAGGAGAGATAGAGGTGTACAGTAGGGAGGGGGAGATAGGTGTACAGTAGTGAGGGAGAGAGAGAGAGGTGTACAGTAGGGAGGAGGAGAGAGAGAGGTGTACAGTAGGGAGGGAGAGAGAGAGGTGTACAGTAGGGAGGAGGAGAGAGAGAGGTGTACAGTAGGGAGGAGGAGAGAGAGAGGTGTACAGTAGGGAGGGGGAGAGAGAGGTGTACAGTAGGGAGGAGGAGTGAGGGAGGTGTACAGTAGGGAGGGAGAGAGAGAGAGGTGTACAGTAGGGAGGAGGAGAGAGAGAGGTGTACAGTAGGGAGGGGGAGAGAGAGGTGTACAGTAGGGAGGGAGGGAGAGAGAGAGGTGTACAGTAGGGAGGAGGAGAGAGAGGTGTACAGTAGGGAGGGAGGGAGAGAGAGAGGTGTACAGTAGGGAGGAGGAGAGAGAGGTGTACAGTAGGGAGGGGGAGATAGGTGTACAGTAGGGAGGGAGAGAGAGAGAAGTGTACAGTAGGGAGGAGGAGAGAGAGAGGTGTACAGTAGGGAGGAGGAGAGAGAGGTGTACAGTAGGGAGGAGAGAGAGAGAGGTGTACAGTAGGGAGGAGGAGAGAGAGAGGTGTACAGTAAGGAGGAGGAGAGAGAGGTGTACAGTAGGGAGGAGGAGAGAGAGGTGTACAGTAGGGAGGAGGAGAGAGAGAGGTGTACAGTAGGGAGGAGGAGAGAGAGGTGTACAGTAGGGAGGGGGAGATAGGTGTACAGTAGGGAGGAGAGAGAGAGAGGTGTACAGTAGGGAGGAGGAGAGAGAGAGGTGTACAGTAGGGAGGAGGAGAGAGAGGTGTACAGTAGGGAGGAGGAGAGAGAGGTGTACAGTAGGGAGGAGGAGAGAGAGAGGTGTACAGTAGGGAGGAGGAGAGAGAGGTGTACAGTAGGGAGGGGGAGATAGGTGTACAGTAGGGAGGGAGAGAGAGAGAGAGGTGTACAGTAGAGAGGGAGAGAGAGATGTACAGTAGGGAGGGAGAGAGAGAGAGAGAGAGGTTATGGAGGATATACTCATCCCATTCATGTATACCCACATAGCACCTGTCAGGAATAGATAGGTCTAGAGAGAGTAAAAAGAGATGGAGAGAAGAAGAGGATACACCCACCTCAACCACACATACAAACACACTGGAGCAAAGGAGACCATTAAGAGCTACTAACGTGCTGAACCTACAAGAGTCACAAACCTTATCTCTGTGTCGAGGTTGTGTGTCTGTGTCCCTCTTTTTGACCCCCTGTTCCTCTGCCCCCAGGTGATCCGCATCCTGAAGCAGCTGAAGCAGAAGTTTCCGGACAAGGAGCTGGATCAGCTGGTAGATCTAGCCAACTACTACGCCCTCCTCCATCAACAGAAGAGCCGCGCCTTCTACCGCATCCAGGCTACGCGCATGATGACCGGCGCCGGCAACGTGCTCAAGAGGCACGCCGCCGACCACTCTCGCCGCGCCGCCGCCGTGGACGAGGAAGTGGTCTGCGAGGACGATGACCTGGCTGAGTGCAGCCGCCTGGCGTTCGAGAGCACCCACAGCCAGTGTATGGAGAACTGCGGCGTACTGAGGTTGGCTGTGGTGTGTCAAGGGGGCCTGGGGGAGAGTACCTTCTACGTGGACTACCGGACCGAGGACGGCTCGGCCAACGCCGGGTCTGACTACGAGTACAGCGAGGGAACGCTGGTGTTCAAACCCGGAGATACCCGCAAGGAGATCAAGGTGAGGGGTCAGTGGAAGGGAAGGAAGGTAAACAGTAATGTACAGTTATAATCAATTATAGTAAGAAGCATTGCACAACTGTGCTGCCAAGCAGATCCCCAGCTAGATCGTTAGACCTGCTTGTCGTGGGCAGATCAAGACGTCACGTAATGGAAGGAGCAGAAAACAGCCGTAGAAACCGATTACCCTCTGAATTAGAGTCCTCTCTGGCCCTGATCAACTGTCTCATATTGTCTTAGAGGAGCCAGTAGAACTGGAGAGTCTTCCGGAAGCTAGAGCATATTAAAGTCTGCCTCATGGTCCTGACTGACAGGGGATACGACTTAATCTGAGTGGGAGAGACAGTAAAAAAGGAGGAAGTGGGCTTTGAAGTATTTTGTCCTTGGAGAGGATGTTTCTCTCTTTGAACTTGTCGTAGTTTTCACGTCATTTCATGTTCACGCTTAGACAGAGGACAAAGAGAATGTGTATTTCTGGATCGCAGGAGAGGTGTTGAGGAAAGGGAGAAAACAAGGAATGTGAAGAGAGAGAGAGAGAGAGAGAGAGAGAGAGAGAGAGCGAGTTAGGGAACAACTCAATTGCGTTATTTCATCACAGTAGCTTGTCAACCATTAGACATTAATGAGTGACTACAGCGATCAATCCCTTAGTGTCCCAAGTCTTTGACGATCAGTGAGGTTGATTTGACGCGTCTCTCTCAAGCGTTTGTGGTCTGTAACAGCTGTCACATTCTGTCTTCAAACAACAGTGTTTCTCTTATCCTTTTAAAGACTGGCACTTCCTCCAAAGACGAGTGAGTACACAATAGTTAAAAAATAAATTAATGAATGTGTATTGCGTGTCTCTACCGACGGCCTATACAGATCCGGAAAGATACATCCGTTGTTTTGTTCTTTTTGTTTTACTCTGCCTGCAAAACACGCTGGATGATTCAGAATCCATTGAAGAGCTTGAACGATTCATTGACGAGAGATACTTACGAACTCAAAGAAACATGTCGCTGGTTTCTGAGGATTCAAGCATTGTAAGGACAACCAACCAACCCAATCAGCAAAACAAACCAAAGCCAAGTTGTGGACTTGTTAAAATCCATCAATGAAAGGCTTTCCAAACTTGGTATCTTTGATATATTATGAGAAATGTCCTTTGGTCTGATAAAACAAAAATAGAATTGTTTGGCCTTAATGACCATCGTTATGTTTGGAGGAAAAAGGGGGAGGCTTGCAAGCCGAAGAACACCATCCCAACAGTGAAGCACGGGGGTGGCAGCATCATGTTGTGGGGGTGTTTTGCTGCAGGAGGGACTGGTGCACTTCACAAAATAGATGGCATCATGAGGAAGGGAAATTATGTGGATATATATTGAAGCAACATCTCAAGACATCAGTCAGGAAGTTAAAGCTTGGTCGCAAATGGGTCTTCCCATTTGTTGTGGCAAAATGGCTTAAGGAAAACAAAGTTGAGATAATGGAGTGGCCATCACATAGCCTGACCTCAATCCTATAGAAAATCTGTTGGCAGAACTGAAAAAGAGTGTGCGAGCAAGGAGGCCTACAAACCTGACTCAGTTACACCAGCTCTGTCAGGAGGAATGGGCCAAAATTCACCTAACTTATTGTGGAAAGCTTGTGGAAGACTACCCGAAACGTTTGACCAAAGTTCAACAATTTAAAGGCAATGCTACCAAATACTAATTGAGTGCATGTAAACTTCTGACCCACTGGGAATGTGATGAAAGAAATCAAAGCTGAAATAAATCATTCTCTCTACTATTATTCTGACATTTCACATTCTTAAAATAAAGTGGTGATCCTAACTGACCTAAGAGAGGGAATTTTTACTAGGATTAAATGTATTTGGCTAAGGTGTATGTAAACCTCCGACTTCAGCTGTAAATTCAAACAATACTAATACCATTTAAATATAATACATAGGGAAGTTGTGCAGGGCTATGGTAGATGAAGGAATCAGTCTATCTTTTCAGACTGTTAGAGTATTTATCTGGTCAATATGTCAGTGTATTATGTCTGTTTGTAACAGTGTATTATATCTGTTTGTAACAGTGTATTATGTCTGTCTGTAACAGTGTATTATATCTGTTTGTAACAGTGTATTATATCTGTTTGTAACAGTGTATTATATCTGTTTGAAACAGTGTATTATGTCTGTCTGTAACAGTGTATTATATCTGTAACAGTGTATTATATCTGTCTGTAACAGTGTATTATATCTGTTTGTAACAGTGTATTATATCTGTTTGTAACAGTGTATTATATCTGTCTGTAACAGTGTATTATATCTGTTTGTAACAGTGTATTATATCTGTTTGTAACAGTGTATTATGTCTGTCTGTAACAGTGTATTATATCTGTAACAGTGTATTATATCTGTCTGTAACAGTGTATTATATCTGTTTGTAACAGTGTATTATGTCTGGTGTCTGTAACAGTGTGATATGTGAAAATGTGATCGTATTATAAGTTGTATTTGAATGTTTAAGGACTCTTGGAAGATTAGTCCAAATGAGGACTAAAAGAGATCCTAATAAAAATAAAAATCAATTCTTCATCACCCCTCCATCCTACACCTTTCCCAGGTCGGCATCATCGATGATGACATCTTCGAGGAGGACGAGCACTTTTTCGTGCGGCTGCTCAACTTGCGCATCGGTGACGCCGAGGGGATGTTCGAGAGTGATGAGCCAGGTGCGAGACCCAAGGGTCGCCTGGTGGAGCCACTGGTCGCCACGGTGACCATCCTGGACGACGACCATGCTGGATTCTTCACATTCCGTAATCGGCTGGTGCGCGTCAGCGAGAGTGTTGGCACCATGGAGATCTCAGTGGTGCGGAACTCGGGCGCCCGCGGCACGGTGATCCTGCCCTATCACACGGAGGAGGGCACGGCGAAGGGGGGCGGCGTGGACTACGAGGACACCCAGGGAGAGCTGGAGTTCTCCAACGACCAGACAACGTGAGTACTGATGGACGGACATCCACACACCATTGTTTCCTACTCTCCCCTACTCCCTCATTCCCTCCCTCCCTCCCCCTTCCCTCTCACTACTCCATGCCAGTTACTGTTCTCCATTATTCGTAAACGCCAACCTGGAGTGAGCTTTAGCTCATCAATGGCTTGTGTGTTTGTGCTCAACTCATAGCCAATACTGTATTCACACTGCTATGTGTTGCTGCCTTAAAGTAGGCTACATCATGCTATATTATCATGCTATATTACCACACTATCTGTATTCATGTCACAGTCTTGACTCATTCTGGTTCTCTTTCTCTCTTGCCACAAAATTTGCACAGTAATGGTCATTTCAACATCTTGTTTATTTCTCATTCAGCTCTAATTTCGCTCTCATCTCGCTGTATCTATCTTTCCCTTCTTCCTCTCTCTCTCTCTCTCTCTCTCTCTCTCCTGTATCTACAGATGTAGGATCTTAATTTGATCACCCTGTTGCAGGAGAACGTTCCTGCAATGCAGTAAATGCAAAACGTGTAGTGTATTTAAGGTTTTAAAAGGCTTCTGAAGTTTGTAATTCCCACTTAGAAATTTCAGACTAGATTTTTTCCCCAAAAAATATTGATCAGTAACTACAAAAATGTCCATTGATTATAATCCACATATTAATTCACATTTCCTGTTGCTGCAGGATTGTTTTCCTGCTGTAGCAAAATGGCTCAAATTAAGTTCCTACATCTGTATATCTCCCTTCCCCCTCTTTCTCTCTTCTCCCTCGCTCTTTGTTTCTTTGTTTCTCTCACTTCACTTGTTTATGTTTGCTCTGCCAACAGGGAGACTGTTGCTGTGGTGACATTTTCAGGCACAATGTCCTGGGAGACATTATCAGGACTAATGAGCATAATAAAAAAAGTGAAACACGTCTTCCAACTCCCCCTCCTCTCCTCCCCTTCACCCCCTCCTATTTCCTCTTTTCATCAGCCACTCCACATCAGCCTGTGTAAAAGCTGACCGCTAGCCCTGCACTACTCTGTAAGGGGAGGTGCGGTGGAACCTATGGGTTAATCACCAAGAGAGGCTAAGGTTGTTCAGTAGTGGGTACAGTAAATAACCTACAGTAGGTAGTACAGTAAAGGACCTACAGTAGGTAGTACAGTAAAGGACCTACAGTAGGTAGTACAGTAAAGGACCTACAGTAGGTAGTACAGTAAAGGACCTACAGTAGGTGGTACAGTAAAGGACCTACAGTAGGTGGTACAGTAAAGGACCTACAGTAGGTGGTACAGTAAAGGACCTACAGTAGGTGGTACAGTAAAGGACCTACAGTAGGTGGTACAGTAAAGGACCTACAGTAGGTGGTACAGTAAAGGACCTACAGTAGGTGGTACAGTAAAGGACCTACAGTAGGTGGTACAGTAAAGGACCTATAGTAGGTGGTACAGTAAAGGACCTACAGTAGGTAGAATCACAGGATGGAAGGAGCAGTGGATGAGGGATGGAGCAGTGGATGAGGGATGGAGCAGTGGATGAGGGATGGAGCAGTGGATGAGGGATGGAGCAGTGGATGAGGATTGGGCCACAGGGGATGATATACAGCAAGGGTGACGCCCCTCTGTGTTGCAGACCACTGGGTGTCCCCTCCCTGACTGGTGTGCATGTCTGCATCTGAATTATTCAGCCGTGGAGTGATGAAATATTGATGCGGGTCCTCTGTTGTGATTTAAGTGCAAGCTGTGCCTGTTAATTTGTCTGGGGTGGCCTCCCGGGGAGGAAGCCATCGTTTGTCTGGCTTTGTGCGGCTCCCCTCCCTGCCTGTTGCTTGATGGCTGTACGTGGCGCATGGTTAGCTCATGGATAATTGGGAGGGAAAGAGAGCCTTGAGGCTCTACATTAAGGACAAGATTGTGTGTGTGTGTGTCTGTGTGTGTGAGGTGAGCTCTCTCTGTAAAGTACAACAAAATCCCTGACTAACCCCTGGGATCACATCCTTCCACTGATCCCTTTAACTGTTGAATAAAGTTAAATAAGACAGTCTAATCTATTTGTTGGTTAATGACCTCGGGTACTGACCTGTGTGGGTGGGTGTGTGTGCGTGTGCAGTCAGACCCTGCAGGTGAGGATCATTGACGATGAGGAGTATGAGAAAAAGGAGAACTTCTTCATCGTACTAGAGGAACCACGCTGGCTGAAGAGGGGAATCTCAGGTGTGTGTACTTGTAGTGTGTGTGTATGTGTGCTGTGTGTCCTTTTCTGTTTTCCTGATGTCAGTGGTTGGGAATGGGTTGGTGCTGACTGGTATGGAGAACTGCACCTTTAATGAGTTGTGGCACCTCTTATAGAATACTGGCTCTAAAACACAAACCCAGGTACGCTACAATTAAGTACTTGTTTCTTTTTCATCGCACTTCAGGCACTGACTGAGTTGGGCCTGATAGCTAGTACCAGTCAGGCACTATAGGTAGCTTTTTTGGTAAAGAAGGAATTTTCAATTCTACTGGTGAGATGAAGATACAAGTAGAGATCTTTCAGAGTTGCAGAGCCAACCAGAGAGCCTGCTGATGTCCAATTGTGTGTGAGGCTAAGAAAACAGAGAGGAAATAGGTCTAGTGTGTGTGTTTCGTGCCTGTGTTTTTGAGAGAGCGAGAGAGAGAGAGTGATGGTGGGATAGAGAGAGAGAGCGAGTGATGGTGGAATAGAGAGAGAGAGCGAGTGATGGTGGGATAGAGAGAGAGAGAGAGTGATGGTGGGATAGAGAGAGAGAGAGAGAGAGAGATGGGGGGGTAGAGAGAGAGAGTGATGGTGGGATAGAGAGAGAGAGAGAGCGAGAGATGGGGGGGGTAGAGAGAGAGAGTGATGGTGGGATAGAGAGAGAGAGTGATGGTGGGATAGAGAGAGAGAGAGAGATTGTTTTTACTGAACTGAGGCACTTAGAGGAGAGTTCACAATAGCTGTCGTGACATCAGAGCTCTTAGTTGGTAAAACCTCTCAAGGTCAGGGAAGTGTAATGATGTGCACTTTGACTTGTCTGGAGTTTGGACTGCTGTACTGACCGTTCTTTCTTCTGTCTTCCAGCCCTTCTGCTCAACCAAGGTAAGACCATCAGCAACGTGCCTCACACAACCAGCCTAGAAACAGCAGACATAGAACGTTGTATTATCCCTAAAGGCCCAAGGGGGGGAATTGATTTTGGATTAGAATCATCCATAAAGACAACAACAAACATTTCACATGAGTTGGTACACTATATAACAACATCAATTTAAGGGTCTATGAAGAACCATAGAAAGAAAATCCAAAACCGGACATGTTTTGGGCCTCCAGGACTGGAATTGAATAGCCCTGCTGTAGAGTTTTAAGCCTTACTTGCGTATTTCCCAGGGTGCCTTTTCAAGTGAACGTTAAAGTTACCAGTACCACCCATAACTGTGATTGCTAGTGACAGAGACATGGTTGTTGATTTCATCCATTCTCAGTCCTGTGGCCTTCACCAAGTGAGATCCCAAGTGAATACATTGTCATTAACATGTCATTCTTTAAGACAAGACAAGACAATACATATTTCATGAAGCCTTCTTCTGAGGGCTTAGTTTTACCCTAATCCTGCCTGCAATCACATTATGCTAGTTTACAAAGAGATGTGCAATTCCTATTGGAATCCAGACAGATTGGGGATATCCAACATTTGGAGTTGTATTCACTCACAACCTGCATTCAGAATGACTGCCAGTGTTGGGAAGACTGAGATATGAGATTCATTTAAACAACCATTTCAGTAGCGGGTGCAATAAATCCAAGTAACAGATTGGATTAGTTTAGAAAAATGTATGTTATTTATATTTGAGTAGCATAATATTAAATGTAGACTCGGCACACAAGCAGCACAGCAGATATTGAGTTGAGATGAGTTGCACAGTATCTGCGCATGTGCACGGGTTCGCTTCATGCTCTTACGACCAAAACAGTGGATAAGTTGAGCTTCAAGCGCTTAGTTTTTGCAGAAATTGACCCACTAAGCCGTTTACTTTCTGCATCTATGTCATATCGCTGAGTCTAACGTTAAATGAATTCATCAATGTACATGCAAAAACATAGATATTTAAACAAACAATTCTAAAAATCTACTTGCAATAGAGCATGCTGGGAAATATGATAATAAAGGGTGTGGTTTTGGTTCAACTCTGGTTATTAACACTAACTCTGGGGTTATTTTACACCACTGAGTGTTATTTTAACTCTTTACATTGTTAAATGAACTCTTTAATCAACACTGGCCAATTTGCTGTGTGCTATGAAAGGGACACATCTGCAGGCTTCCATACATTTCAAGAGCCTTTTAGAATTCTGAAGAACCGCAGATGCCAGGTCAAGAAGCTGACAATTAACTCAAAGGTTCTTTATCGGGCAAGACTTCTCCAAGGAACCTTAAAAGCTGAGGAAGAACATTGTAAGAATCTTTATTTTGTTCACACCTCTGTTGCGGTTAGCCACTTAGGGATTAGCACCCAGTGTTGCCTTGGCCACTGTTGCATAATTTACAAGTCTATTGACAGTATAAATCCATGAGAAGGACCTGCTCGCGCCATAAAATGCATCACTCTCACATCGATTTGTATCCATCCCTGGATAAATATTATATGCGTATATATCGTACAACTGGCTTCTCTTGGATAAATATTAGAGTACTGTCCTTCTACAGTAGTCTAGCAGTGTCCCATGACACACTTTATTCTAATGCACGTCTTAAACAGGTGTTGAAGAGCCTTACCCAATCAGGGCCCATATTCATTAAGCGTCTCAGAGCAGGAGCGCTGATCTAGCATCAGTTCTGCATTTTAGATCATAATGAAAAAAGAGATGGACACGAGCTGGGAGGATCTGATCCTAGATCAGCATTCCTACCCTGAGCTGCTTTGTGAATATGGGCCCTGGGATGATGGTGCTGTAATTTACCCACAGTAACCGCAGACCAGCAGTATACTTCATCATTAGAGTGTATTGGTATTAGTATTTAGTATCTGGTGTAACCCTGTTAGAGCAACACGGTGAAGGAGCTGGACCGTTGGGGAAATACAGTGGGACAGTTGCCATGTGGTGCCTGGCGGCTCTCTGCTACTTTCATAATTACAGCTTGTGCTTTGAAGGCAGAGGAGAGGAACTAAGAGGAATAATATCTGCCCACTCGCCACGCGGCGACGACGAAACACAAACAAAGCTTCCCGTGCGTCTTCACGGCTTACCATCTTTGTCGTCCCTCCAATGAGAGGATGAGTAATTATACGCTATAAGTAGATAGGAAATATGATGCTGAATGGAAGCAGGGAGAATGGGTTTTGCCCAGCTGTTTATAGTGTATTTGAGGTGTTATTTTAAATGCGGCTTTCTGAGGACCCTATTGGTCCAGTTCAATTGTATTAACAGCCACTAAATCACACTTTGGGACATTGGTCTTTGCCCGCCTCAATTCAGCATAAATCTACCCTCATTTCAACTCACCTTCTGTCTGTTTCTTCCACAATTTCTTTCCCCAACAAAATGTCTGGCTATCTTTTTGTTGCTACGTCTCCCAGACTGCCCTACTTTCATCTTCTCATGAATATACCCCACTAATCTCTCCTTATCTCCTCTCTTTTTCACTCTTTCTTCCCCATCGCACCCACACATTCACCATCAACCTCTCATCTCTCCTACTCACCCTCCCCCACGTCTCCACATACATGGGCTAATGCACATGAGTGATGTACTGTATGAAGAGGAAATTATGCTGACTCAAACTCAATTATTGATAGGACACTGGCCTTGAAAGATCTGTTTGTGAGGCATGTTGGCATGTTTGAGTTTCAATTTCTCTCTTTCTCTTTCTCCTCTCACCCCTCTCTCTCTCTCTCTCTCTCTCTCCTCTCACCCCCCTCTCTCTCTCTCTCCTCTCACCCCCCTCTCTCTCTCTTCCCTCACCCCCCTCTCTCTCTCTTCCCTCACCCCCTCTCTCTCTCTTCCCTCACCCCCCCCTCTCATTCCCTTCAATGTTCTATCGATCTCATCCCTCCTGTCTCCTATCTCTTAGAGGATCCTGATGGCCAGATGAGTGCAGAGGAGGAGGAGGCGAGGCGCATTGCAGAGATGGGAAAGCCCATCTTGGGGGAGCACAGCCGGCTGGAGGTGGTCATTGAGGAGTCTTATGAGTTCAAGGTATATAGCCCCTCTTCTCCTCTGCTTCACTCGATTGGCCACATCAGCGCTCAGTAAATGCATCGAGCATCACATGGTAGGCGTGCTGATCTACGATCAGTTCCATATAATCTTATTCATTGTTATCTACTAGGCAAACCTGATCCAAGATCACATACAGCCCCAGAGCCACACAGTTGGTTTAACACCAACCCATCTGAGGACAGACACTGGGCACAGTTGAGGGTCATTCCACTTCAAGAAATCCAATGCAAGTCAATTGTCCCTACATTAGCATATCCAAATCATCTATAAGTAACATCATTGACTAACACAATCCATTTTTAGATACTTTAGGATGATTTGGGCATGAAGGATGAAAAGGCTAATATAGGTACCATTGACTTGCATTGGATTTTTCGAGGTGGAACGACCCTCAACTTTGCCCAGTGTCGGTCCTCAGAAGGGTTAGTGTTTAAGCTAATTGATTCATCAATATTTTCGTCAAGTGAACCAACGGTTGTGACGGACGACAGCTAGCTCATTTAAGTCCTATAGCAACATGCCTCGGGATTTCATCCAATCAGGCCGTGTGCCTCTTCTTGACTTGATTCAGATTCATTTGTTATGCATAATAAGATTGTGCTTGTCACTCGTGATTTGTAGCAGCACAAAACAAACACAACAGGTAATTGAACTCTCAAGTCATTTCAATGACTGGCACTTGGCTTTATGAAATCCTAGATCAATGTCACATCGTTTAATAGCATTGTTAGCTCTATGGATGGGTGGCCGTACGCAAAGAAAAGACCAGTGAGAAGTGTTTACACAGGTGAAGTTTCCACATCAACAAGTAAAAACGACTACCGCTGAGCATCACATACTGTATGCCCAGGCAGCTCCTATACCCTGGCAGTCATAGAATACGTTTACATCAGTGGAGGCTGGTGGGAGGAGCTATAGGAGGACGGGCCCATTGTAATGGCGGGAATGGAATCAATGGAACGCAATCAAACGTGTGGTTTCCATATGTTTGCTCTGTATGATACCGATCCATTGATTCCATTCCAGCAATTACAATGGGCCCGTCCTCCTATAGCTCCTCCCACCAGCCTCCACTGGTGTAAACATACTCTAATAATTCAATCTTAAACTGGATTATGGCAGTAGGCCGACAATGGCAATAGTCATGTGAACCCTTTACTCTGCTGATCTTACATCGGCGTAAGGTTAAATCGAAGTAAACCTACGCTGGTGAAAACATCTGCTTCTCTGAGCATTCTTTCACATGTTTAGGACATGTAAGGTGAATCATTGTCCCAGCGGTGCGTTTGATCTATGCACCGGTAGCCAAAGCTTCTTATGCCTCTTATGCACGAGTGGCGTGAGTTTGGATAAAACGGAAAGTGTGCATCTTAGAATTAGTTTTCACATACAAAGTTTATATGTCCGAACTCCGAATCAAATAGGCTTCGCAAAATTAACCTGGCTTCTGTGGTACAACGTTTATTTTGATTGCCGATTTTCTGCATTTATTTTTCCCGTCAGTAGCCTGAACACAGCATGTGTTTATAAGGACCACAGCGTGTGTGTGTGTGTGTGTGTGTGTGTGCGTGTGCGTGTGTGCGGTGAAAACAAATACTGCTATTGGGAATTCATATTACCCCAGAAATGGACCCCAGAAAGAGTAGCTGCTGCTATCGCAACAGCTAATGGGGATCTTAATAAAAGGTCAACTATTACTGCACTTCTCATGGTAACGATGCCACTTCCTCAAACTCTTCTAGGCATTCTCCATTAGTGTTCCGGTCACACACATGAGTTTGCCTTCTTCTCTATAATAGGATGTTGACTATGCGCATTTTGTTTGTGATTGGCAGAGCACCGTTGACAAGCTCATTAAGAAGACCAACTTGGCCCTTGTGATTGGCACTCACTCCTGGAGGGAGCAGTTCGTGGAAGCTGTGACTGTCAGCGCAGGTCAGCTTTTGGTATTTGTGCGTGTGTGTGATTTCTATTGAGTGAGAGAAAGATGAATAACGTGAGTCTCACTGTTGACATTGTATTACACACACAACACACACACACACACACTGACTAGAGCAGGCTTGGGCAATTATTTTCCATGGAGGGCCACATTAGAATATATTTTGCCGTCGTGGCCCAGAATCATATTACAGGATTACATGTTGTTTTGACAGATATATCTACTGTAAATCACGTCCTGATATGCTACTCATTTAACTTTTTTAACATGCACAGAGGTAAACCAAATCCATGTTCTCCTTTTGGGAGGTATCTTCATTATTAAAACTTCCAATGAACTAGACGGAGGGAAAAGTACACTGTGCATTCAGCACCACGGACAGAACTCTTAACGGGTGTGCACAAAAACACAAGAAAGAGAGAGAGCTCAACATTACATTTAAACTACTCAATCAGTGTGAGGAGTGAAGTCTCTGATGGGCATTGACTAGAGCAGTGAAGTCGGGTATAGTTTCTGACGTCTCTATGCGCAGGATTGCCGAGAGGTCAGAGTCCGTAAGAAATGATCTGTGCCTTGTTATATTTCATCACTGAAAATGTCTGTTCACATACATAGGTTGACCCAAACACTACAAACATCTTCTGAGCATGTCTCCTAATCTTTGGAAAGTTTTGTTCATCGAGAGATGCATAGAACCTCATCAGTGACATTGTTTTGAATAGTTCTCCAATCAATGCATCAGATCGATAAGCTCAAGTTGCAGGTCAGTGGGAGCGTTATCCACATTGAGAGGAAACCAACCAAGGAAAGGAGAGGAAACCAACGGCATGTCATTTTCTAACACTTTGAAATCCTCAAAACGACGAGAAAACTTACTGTTGGAAGCACGCAGCAGCGATGTATACTTCTCCCGCTGGTCATCTGACAGGGAACAGACTAGTAGTGTTGGATGTTGGGTGAGATTGTTGGCTTCTACTTGGCGGGTCAGGAGGATTAATTTTCCCTTGAAGGCTTTGACAAGGCTGTACATCTGATGTGCAAAAAGGCCCTTCCCTTGTAGTTTGGAATTCAGTTCATTCATGAAGGCCCTGATGTCCACACGGTGAAGGCAAAATCAGCCAGCCATTCTTTATCTTTTTAGTTGAGGGGAATCCACATATTTTCCTTTCATTTGCAAAAACTCAGCAATCTCTGACTTCAGGTCCCACACCCTTTTAAGCACCTTCCCCAAAGGTTTGTGTGGTAGGGGAGATCTGCATGACCCGACTCTGTCTCTTCCAACAGTGAGACAAACTGCCTGTGGTTTAAAGATTTTGCTTTTATGAAGTTTACCACTGTAGGGACTGTGTCCACAACATGGCTCATTTTCAGAACACATTTATAGAGCACCTCCTGATGAATAATGCAATGCAGGAAAATCATTATCTGATCTGGGTTCAGCTCAGCTACTTGATCTTGTATCCTTTTCAAAAGGCCAACGTTTTTTCCTCTTAAGTTTGGGCACCCATCAGTGGTCACACTGGATAACTTTTCAAACCTGAGTCTCAGCTTTTCCACACACTTATTAACCTCCAATAAATCCTTCCCTGTGGTTGTGCTCTTCATTGACTGCACTGAAGCTCCTCTGTAATTTCAAAGTGGTAAGAATATCAACAGCGCCGTGTCACGTACATCACTGCTCTCATCCAGGGCCAAAGAGAAATCGGTGAAATGCTTTACCTTGTCCTCAACCCGTCGTGTCACTGTTCGTCTTGACAGGGAAACATTTTCAAACAGCTCTTTCTTTTCGGGGAAAAGTATTGCTGCAGAGTCAATTAAACATTCTTTAATGAATTCGCCCTCAGCGAATGGCTTGCTATGTTTAAGCAGTTTCGTGGGACAGTACATAGCTAGCTCTCACAATTCTGTCGTTTGCTGATTGAAGTTTGGTGAAGTCCTTGCTGCTTCTGCAACTGAGGAAGCAACTCTTTCGATGCACTTACCCTCTGCTCAGAAAACATATCCCTATATTTCTCTGCACGCTTCGTCTGGAAGTGTCGAAACAAGTTGTAGTCTTTCAAGACAGAGATGCTCTCTTTGCACACTAAGCACACAGCTTTCCCTGATACCTCAATGAAGAAATATTTGCTGGAACATCCTGCATTCATTGTCTACTTTCCTTTTCTTTGAAATCTTTGAAAAACACATTTTTGCTCAATTTCTAGGCTACTATTTGTAACTGTGACGAAGTGTGTGTCAGCCTGTCAGTCACTGTCTTTCCTCAAGCAGTTGTTATTTATATGTGCCTTCCCGAGTGGCGCAGCGGTCTAAGACACTGCATCTCAGTGCAAGATGCGTCACTGCGGTACCTGGTTGGAATCCAGGTTGCATTACATCCGGCCGTGATTGAGAGTCCCATACGGCGGCGCACAATTGGCCCAGCGTCGTCTGGGTTTGCTCCGGGTAGGCCGTCATTGTATATAAAAATTTGTTCTTAACTGACTTGCCTTGTTAAATAAATAAAGGTTACATTTTTTTTTGTTTTTATCCCACAAGCGATGGGGGTTAAATCATTACACAAAGGTGAGTATTCATTTGGCTTTTCATTTGAATAACAAATACGTTTTTCAAAACGTTACTATCGCAAATTCTTGATGTGATCTGAGTACGATTCCACAGGCCGTATTGAACCAGGTCATACGGCCCCCAGGACGGCCATTGCTCAAGCCTGGATTGGAGCCATAATGAAGGACTTCACAGCTGCTTTATGAATGTCATTTCTTGCTCATGCTTTGAATAGTGATCTGAGTGCTTTTTGTCCAGAGCCATAATTACATCAAATATTTGGAGTCCTTTGTTGTTCTTCCAAAGAGCTGCCCAAGCATTTCATTCAGGGAGTGAGTGTTAGCTTGCTCGTTAAGTTTGAAATGTCAAGGGGAAACAAGTGAGGACACAGTCCCTTATTTTCGGGATCCTCATTATAACAGGAAACAATTGTTTTGAAAGGTGATAATTGCAAACCCGCAGACTTCATATAAAAAGGTTTCTATGATATTTATCTTGGTAATCTATTATAAAGTGTAATATTGACTTTAGAAAGCAAAGCTGTCTTCCACAGTGTTGAGGTAATGGGAGAGATGTCTGACTGTTTATGTCTGGTGTAAAAGCTCCCCCTGGTGGACTGTTATATTCATTACAGATAAACATGAATATAACAATACACCAGGGAAAACGTGTGTGTGTGTGTGTGTGTGTGTGTGTGTGTGTGTGTGAGGAGCCTTCACTGGCGTGCGCACCAGTGAAGGCTCCTCAGAGGAAGTAGGGGAGGACCATCCTTAGTGAGTTTATCCTTTTTAGATAAAACTATACTAAATAATTTATTAAAAAACACTGTTTTGCAGTGAAGGTAATTCTGTCGTTTGCTGATTGAAGTTTGGTGAAAGTCCTTGCTGCTTTTGCAACTGAGAAAGCAACTCTTTCGATGCAACGCTAACCTCAACAGCACTCTCTGGAATAGCACCATGGTGTAGCCGGAGGACATCTAGTTCGCGTCCTCCTCTGGGTACATTGACTTCGATACAAAACCTAGGAGGTTCATGGTTCTCACCCCCTTCCATAGACATACGCAGTAATTATGACAACTTCCAGAGGACGTCCTCCAACCTATCAGCGTGAACTGACATGTTGTCCACCCAATCAAGGAATCATAATGAATATAGTACTGAAAGCATGAGCTACAGCTGGCTAGCACTGCATAAAATGTGGTGTGTAGTTGACTCAAAGAGAGAGAAAGACAATCGTTGAACAGTTCTGAACAAATTAATTTCTTCCAAAATGAAGTACAAGCGAGCGAGAGATGGTCATTTTCAGTTTCACTTATTTAGATAGCGAATGCAGAAAGCTAGTTTAGCCTACTCAAACAAAGAGGGATGCTATGTTAGGTAGCTGGCTATGGGTATCCAACACTGGAACTCTTCCAAATCAAGGGAAGCTTTTGGTTTTATTAATTCATTGCCCGCCGGTGTAACTGCTAAACTGATTGCTGACTGTAACACTGTACTGCATGATTGTAAAGGATTTACTAACTCGTTAGTTCTAGTAGCTAAGTTGACTATGACGTTAGCTAATTTGATGACAACGGCTGTGTGTAGCGGTTAGTGGTTATGATATGAAGGTTTGGCTTGGAAAGGTTTTTTTGCCTGGTCACAAACAGCTGTTGTTTGCAGCTTTTGTCCTAATGATTACACCCTAGACCAGCTAGATGCAGGCAAGAGTGTGCAAGGCGGTATTGAATGTGTCACTGTCTGTCACTTTGATTAATCATTATTTTCTCTCGACCTGTGCACCTACGTTGTAAACTTTCATTCAAAGGCTAGGTTGTAGCAACCTGATCGGTATAGGCATATAGTAGCCTAAACGTATCAATCTTACATTGATCTGGGTGAATGGAATATGAATGACAGTCATCCAATATGCTGTAATAGAAATAAGGCCATGCTTATAAAAAAATATATATATTGTCCTCCCTCGTCTTAAACGGCACAAACCACCACTGATGTGAGCGCGTGCATAAGTCTCTTATGTTTTACTGTATCCACCTCCCAGGGGATGGTGATGACGATGACGAGGAGGGGCGTGAAGAGCGTCTGCCATCCTGCTACGACTACGTCATGCACTTTCTGACGGTGTTCTGGAAGGTTCTGTTCGCCTTCGTTCCGCCCACCGAGTACTGGAATGGCTGGGCCTGCTTCTTCGTGTCCATCTCGGTCATCGGTATCTTGACTGCCATCATCGGGGACCTGGCCTCCCACTTTGGCTGCACTGTGGGCCTCAGGGACACTGTCACTGCTGTGGTGTTTGTGGCTCTTGGCACCTCTATTCCTGGTGAGAGATTATGTATATACAGTTGAAGTGGTGTGTGTGTGTGTGTGTGTGTGTGTGTGTGTGTGTGTGTGTGTGTGTGTGTGTGTGTGTGTGTGTGTGTGATAGAGGCACTTTGGGCTCAAGTACATCTGCCTCACCAGGCAGCCATATTGGTAGGATGTGTGTATAGACCTCCTAGCTCTAAGGTATCTGGATGACTTATGCACTGGGGTTTGACCAGGCCACAGATAGTAACAGAGATGTAGAGTTGAAGTCGGAAGTTTACATACACATTTTTCAACCACTCCACAAATGTTTTGTTAACAAACTATAGTTTTGGCAAGTCGGTTAGGACATCTACTGTGTGCATGACACAAGTCATTTTTCCAACAATTGTTTACAGACAGATTATTTCACTTATAATTCACTGTATCACAATTCCAGTGGGTCAGAAGTTTACATACACTAAGTTGACTGTGCCTTTAAACAGCTTTGAAAATTCCAGAAAATGATGTCATGGCTTCAGAAGCTTCTGATGGGCTAATTGACACCATTTGAGTCGATTGGAGGTGTACATGTGGATGTATTTCAAGACTTACCTTCAAACTCAGTGCCTCTTTGCTTGACATCATGGGGAAATCAGCCAAGACCTCAGAAAATTATTGTAGACCTCCACAAGTCTGGTTCATCCTTGGGAACAATTTCCAAATGCCTGAAGGTACCACGTTCATCTGTACAAACAATAGTACGCAAGTATAAACACCATGGGACCATGCAGCCGTCATACCGCTCAGAAAGGAGACGCGTTCTGTCTCCTAGAGATGAACGTACTTTGGTGCGAAAAGTGCAAATCAATCCCAGAACAACAGCAAAGGACCTTGTGAAGATGCTGGAGGAAACGGGTACAAAAGTATCTATATCCACAGTAAAATGAGTCCTATAATGACATAACCTGAAAGGCCGCTCAGCACGGAAGAAGCCACTGCTACAAAACCATAAAAAATCAAGACTACGGTTTGCAACTGCACATGGGGACAAAGATCGTACTTTTTGGAGAAATGTCCTCCTTTCTGATGAAACAAAAATAAAAGTGTTTGGCCATAATGACCATCGTTATGTTTGGAGGAAAAAGGGGGAGGCTTGCAAGCCGAAGAACACCATCCCAACCGTGAAGCACGGGGTGGCAGCATCATGTTGTGGAGGTGCTTTGCTGCAGGAGGGACTGGTGCACTTCACAAAATAGATGGCATCATGGGGGTAGAAAAATATGTAGACATATTGAAGCAACATCTCAAGACATCAATCAGGAAGTTAAAGCTTGGTCGCAAATGGGTCTTCCACATGGACAATGACCCCAAGCATACTTCCAAAGTTGTGGCAAGATGGCTGACCTCAATCCTATAGAACATTTGTGGGCAGAACTGAAAAAGTGTGTGCGAGCAAGGAGGCCTACAAACCTGACTCCGTTTCACCAGCTCTGTCAGGAGGAATGAGCCTAAATTCACCCAACTTATTGTGGGACCAAATTTAAACAATTTTAAGGCAGTGCTACCAAATACTAATTGAGTGTATGTAAACTTCTGACCCACTGGGAATGTGATGACAGAAATAAATAATTCTCTCCACTATTATTCTGACATTTCACATTCTTAAAATAAAGTGGTGATCCTAACTGAACTAAGACAGGGGCTTTTTACTAGGATTAAATGTCAGGAATTGTGAAAAACTGAGTTTAAATGTATTTAGCTAAGGTGTATGTAAACTTCAGACTCCAACTGTATCTCCTAATGTCATTTAAATACCACAACCATTCCTCATTTAATGAGGGGTTCGGTACAAGGTAATAGGGTTAAGGTAAAAAAAAAAAAGTATACTATTACTCAGAGTGAAATAGCAGAAATTCCTGCTTTGCAGCTTGTCCAGTTAGTGAAATCCTTGTGTGTGTGCGTGTGTGTGTGGTGTGACTACAAGGAATGACAACAGCATGGACCCGGGCTCCCTGGCCTACTCCCTCAGCCTCTTCACCAGCTGTGATGACAGGTACTTCACCTATCTCTCTCACTTATCTCTCTCTCCTTCCCTACCTCCCCTCCTCCCTCCTCAGACACGTTTGCCAGCAAGGTGGCGGCCACGCAGGACCAGCACGCTGATGCGTCGGTGGGCAACGTGACTGGCAGCAATGCGGTCAACGTGTTCCTGGGCATCGGGGTGGCGTGGTCAGTGGCGGCCGTCTACTGGAAGGTGCAGGGCAAGGAGTTCCGCGTGGACCCAGGCTCCCTGGCCTTCTCCGTCACCCTCTTCACCAGCTTCGCCTTCATCTGCATGGGCGTGCTGCTGTTCCGCCGGCGGCCCTCTATCGGGGGGGAGCTGGGCGGGCCGCGGACAGCACGCATCATCACCAGCCTCCTCTTCCTGGGCCTCTGGTTCCTCTATGTCCTCTTCTCCAGCCTGGAGGCCTACTGCCACATAGAGGGCTTTTAGAGGACACATGAGAGCAGAGACAGGGCTACTAGTCAAAACACTGATATTCATTATAGTTATTATAATACACACATCTACAACAGGACAGGGCCCAGGCCAAAGGTTGGGACCTGGTCATTATCACTGGATCGCTAATACCTAAGGGATCTGTAAACATACCCGATATACACATACACACACACTTACATACAGACACATACACACACATACTGAAACATGAACTGTACATATAACTACATGCATGCACAAACAAATGCACACGTGGTCTCTCACCAAGACCAACACACACATACAGCACTGTAACAAGGGCACCACACAGGTTACGTGTGGCCTGGATCCTGGATGACACCCAGTTAACATCAACCTCCTATTGCACACTCAAGGGTTATACACACTCACTGGACAAACGAGGAAGAGAAGGAGAGAAAAGAAAGTATTGGTCAAGGAAGTGACAAAGGAAGTAAGACTGGAGAGATTTCAAAGGAAGCATGTTCAGAATGTAAACCAGCATGTCGTAAAAGAGGGAGAGTGAAGGAGAGAAAGAGACAGGTGTGTAGAAACTAAGTGTTGCAGTGGCATTCTATTCATTCCGGCTGACTGCGTAACATGGTTTTGGGTCCAGACTGCTTTGATTGAAGCAGGGTAGAGTGCCGTGTGTTTTGCAGGGTGGGCCGTAGCTCCATCATCGTTGCAGGGAAGGCGAACCAGACTCGATCCACTCGACTCAATCCATGTCTGTGTGGCCTTAAAGCAGTATCAAGTATGACTTGAGTAAAAGTAAAAGTCACCCAGTAAAATACTACTTGTTCTAAAAGTATCTGCTTTTAAATGTACTTAATGTACAGTGGTGCAAAATGTACTCAATTGTCAGACTTGAGTAAAAATAAAAAGTGAAAGTAAATGCTAGACATCAAATTCCGTATATTAAGCAAACCAGACCGCACAATTTTCTTTTTATTTATTTTTATTTTCGGACAGCCAGGGGCACACTCCAAAACTCCGACTTCGTTTAAAAAACGTAGTATTTGTGTTTAGTGAGTCCGCCAGATCAGAGCGAGTAGAGATGATAATGTGTTATATTGATAGGTGCGTGAATTGGACCATATTACTGTCCTGCTTTTGGGTGTCAGGGAAAATGTATGGGAGTAAAAAGTAAAAAAAAAAAATTGGAATGTTGTGGAGTACAAGTAAAAGTTGTCAAAAAATAGTCATGTACAGATACCCCGAAAACTAGTAGTACTTCAAAGTATTTTTACAAAGTTACTTTACACCACTGCGTAGTAGTGGAATGGGTCCATCTTCAGTCGCTATGACAGAGCACCATGAAAATGGTTGATTAATGAGTAGGATGTTTACATTTAGCAATGGGAGATAAAACAACAACAACAACAAAACTGAAAGCCCCAAGTTGCAGTTACTGTATGGTTTCCCATACAGAGGAAGTGGGTATTACGAATGACATTAAAACAAGCTCTCAATTCTGTGTTGGTGTAAATACAATAGGAGTGTATATGTATTTGTTAGAGGGGCTTCTCTACAGATATGGTGGGATGGGGTGGCCAATAATATATATAATGCATGGGGTTCAGAAACTAGTCACCACTGTCTTACTACACAGGAAAATGACTTTTGCAGGTAGCTTGTGTAAATTATGGCTCCGAGATGAGGTATCATCCTTTCTCATAACCACAATCCCCATCCATCGAACTTTAACATAGAGTCGATCCAGAGGGATTAAATATAAATGTGCCTCCTCATCTGTGGACTTCTGAATGAAGGGAAGACGGAGTTTCTGGAGGCACGACTCTGAATAACGAAAGTCTCACACCCAGCTCTTGAGGCTCTTACTGTTGTGTCTCACTGGACTTCAGATCATAGATCTGCATTCCACTCCAGCAGACAGTAGAGTCCTCCATCACCATCATGTTTGAGACGTTGTACATTTTGAATGACCTTTCGCAACCACAATGAGAGTGAAATGATGATTTAGCAATGCAGGCACGTTGATGGTGTAAATATTATTTTATGTTACTGTCCAAGGGTGAGTTACTATCCACTGAAGCACAGCACAAAGCGACACAATCTCCTAGAATGTAGAATGCTACGACAAGAGTGTATCGCTCGCTATCTGACGTATACTTTTCAAAAACAATCCTTTACCTGAATACAGGTATAAAGTCAAACCTTTACATCTATATACTGTATCCCTTTGGCTCCACGCTTGCTCAGTGGACAGTAACTATTCATCGTTCTTTGGTGGATGAAAAGGTAAAAGCAGAGAGGGGTGGAGAGGTTGAGGGTAGCATTTGTTTGGTCCAAAAGTTATCCTATGTGAGGACATTGGCCACCTGTGTAGGACTTCAGGACCACCGAGTTCTGTACCGTGATGTTTATATTGTTGTTCATTCAATCGAAATCTGTCAATATTTGTGAAAAAAAACAAAAACACGTTGTTTGTTTGTGATACTTGTGATACTATAGCGGAGCACCTTTTTAGGTATGGAGGGCTTGTAAACCCTCTGCGGTGGAATACTGGGTAGAGATGCATGACATGACAGAATAATGGTGACAGCACAGCACCGGCATGGACAAAAAAATTATAATGCATGGGTGGTGACAAGAGAATAGTGTTTGTGTCTTTTTATGTGAGAAAGCAGAAGGTCCAGGCTGCAGCCAGACCTGTGAAGAGCATGCAGACTGCCTCTGCTCCTCACCTGTTTACAGTAAAGGCTGCCCTGAGATCAGCTCAACCCAACCCCAGCTAATTGGCCCCATATACAGCAACACTGGCCCACCATCAGCACTTAAGACCATGGCGTATAAATGATCTTATTTTGGAGTGAGGCTTACAGTACATCAATTTGTCCAACAGTTTTGGTTCAAATGCTCCTATTCTTCTGGGGTTTTTTTAACCTTTTGAAATCCAAACCTCCCCGTTTGCTTGACAGATTACATTTCAAACGGTGCGTTCTCATCAGCTACAGACTGTTATTCAGTAACTACTGATCGTCGCTACTGTAATTCTGCATCATACCCATTTAATGCCTTAAAGTCTAGTACTTACTATTTAGTCAAATTTGACTTGTCTTGTGTGTGCTTTGAGTGGGCATCAGAAACCTAATTGATTAGTGTGCAATATGTGGAACCAGTCAGCAATCTCTACTACTGAGTTAAGAAGAGTAGCAAGAGCTAATATGACTACATACAAACTGAAATGACATCTTCTTGAAAGATCAACTTAGCGATACTGTATTTACTCTGGATCTGACTCTACCATATAATATATTGTTACCCCTGCCCCAATCTCAATGAGATGAAAGTGCAATTAATAAGATAGTGGGAGATGGGGAGGGGTAGTGAACTGTTACAAGACTGTCCATGGTCCTTACATGTGGTTCAATCACCTGACTTACTGAGTCGCTAAGAAAACATGTTGAATAACAGAAGAGAACAAGGCTGACACAAAATGGAGGTGGGTTTATCTCAGTATTGCCAGGTGTTCTGAGGTGGATATGGAGAAAATAGGACACCGCAGTGAGACTCTTGAGTTAATATGCTGCACAATACTAGAGACGGATGTTATATCGTATGGGAGTTTTCCCCACTTATTTTAGAGTTCAGGATACTTGGAACTCTAGTTGAACTGTAGAGTGGTCAATCAGTACAACCAGTGAGTGATTAACATTTAAATATTACAATAGCAAACAATGGATTAAAAAGGTAATGACATTTTGGAAGTTAAGTGAGTAAAACAAATTGACCCCCTCAAAACTATAGATTTATTGATTCAAATAGTAAAGGATCTCTTGAGAATAGTCATGTATAAATATGCCCATTGTTGCTTGTATAACATATATAATATCAACAAAGATTTCAGTTACCTTGGCCCTCAGTGTTCCCCCAGTCTTTGTCAATTTTTTTAAATAAACGTCTCTTCAGATTATGTTGATAATGCTGGAAGCACCATAGATGTAGACCCAACGGTCTAGGAGGGTAATAAAGAGACATTTTGATACTTCTCTAATTGTCCAATTTGAAGACAAATTTCCCCATGAACTAGTCATTTGATGTAGCACAAACTACATGTACATTTCTGTTGCCCAGATTATTTAATTTATTTATATTTATTAAGAATATTTTATTGTTCAACGGCTCCTTGAAGCAAACCATTTGAACCGTTCCAATGCTTCAAAGAGAGTGGGAGCAATGTGCAATATAAAGCTGACTCTTCTTTGCTTTCATCTTAATGAGCAGTCAACTGGGCTCACTCGGTGGGGAGTGAAACACTTATTTTCTCCAGTGTTTGTTGCGCCCTCGGCCAACCGACATACAGATTTATTTCATTCACTTGAGATTAGCATGTTTACATACAAATTTGTAATGGACATTCCAATGAACCTTGTCAGTTTGTTCAGGGTTGCTATACATAGGATGACATTTTACAGGGCCTTTACTGTGGTCATTGGGTTGGTTATGACATACTTTTTCCTGAATTGAACTGTCTACAATGTTCAGTGTTTCGATGACTTCTATTTACCTATCTGGCCTTTGCCATTGCTGTAGATGAGATATCACTCCAAGATGTTTTATGTGCTGTAAATGCCATCCTATGTGCAAATGCATGAACATTGTGTGTTAGCATGGTCTGTTAAGGACATGTAGGTTTACATTTGGATCGGGTTATCCCAAAACAGTTTTTGGCCTGTGTGGCTGCTTGCGTGGTCTGCTCACGCTTGCAACAAACTGAGCAATGTCGACTTGGTCGAGCAGCAGGTGAATTGTCATTCTTTGATTACGTGTTAACAGTCTACTTACTTATTCACCACCTATAAAAGCTGTGAAAAGAAAGCGACTTTTCCCGTCTATGTCTGAATGTCTCTGATCATTTGGTTGTCAGTTTGTTGGAGTTTGATATTTCTGTGTCTGTGTTCGTGCCCCTCAACTTTCTGTATTGGGGTGAACCACCCCAGGTCTTGCTCTTCAATGTGTCCTTGGTGCAGTTTTATCTGTGAACCTTTCTCTCTGCCTGACATTTGTATGGAATAGTGACTGACTTAAAAGAAGATATGTGATATTTACATTTATTCAATACTGTAATAAATTATTTGAAAATTATATTACTTTTTTTTATGAAAGGATAAACAAAGGAAAAGAACAATGAAACTTGTTTTGGAGAACCAATGGCATGAGGTGTAATGTGTTCTGAAAAAACAACTATGTAATCAACTCAAGTTAACCTTATTGAATATAGTTTATTTATTTTCAACGCTTACTGTGTCTGTGTAATCATTTTATGCATGACAAGTTGAAAACAAGTCACAGACGACATTGATAACAACTTACATTACAAGTCATTGAGTACACTGCATGTTCAAGACTTTCTCTCATTATATACTGAACAAAAATATAAATGCAACATGCAACAATTTCAACGATTTTACTGAGTTACAGTTCATATAAGGAAATCAGTCAATTGAAATCCATTCATCAAGCCCTAATCTATAGATTTCACATGACTGGGAATACAGATATGCATCTGGTCACAGATACCTTAAAAAAACAAAAAAAAGGGGTATGGATCAGAAAACCTGTCCGTATCTGGTTTGACCACCATTCACCTCATGCTGCAGGACACATCTCCTTTGCATAGAGTTCATCAGGCTGTTGATTGTGGCTTGTGGAATGTTGTCCCACTCCTCTTCAATGGCTGTGCTGGGTATTGGTGGGTATTGAAGGGAACTGGAACACACCGTCATACACATTGATCCAGAGCATCCCAAACATGCTCAATGGGTGACATGTCTGATGAGTATGCTTCCAGGAATTGTGTACAGATCCTTACGACATTTGGCCGTGAATTATCATGCTGAAACCTGAGGCTATGGCGGTGAATGAATGGCACGACAATGGGCCTCAGGATCTCATCACAGTATCTCTGTGCATTCAAATTGCCATCGATAAAATGCAATTGTGTTTGTTGTCTGTAGTTTATGCCTGCCTATACCATAATCTGTTGACAACGTTGACATCAGCAAACCGCTCGCCCACACAATGCCATACATGCTGTCTGCCATCTGCCCAGTAAAGTTGTAATCGGGGTTAGTCCCATGAACACTTCTCCAGCGTGTCAGTGGCCATCGAAGGTGAGCGTTTACACACTAAAGTTGGTTACGACGCCAAACTGCAGTCAGGTTAAAACCCTGGTGAGAAGGAAGAGCACACTGATGAGCTTCCCTGAGATGGTGTCTGACAGAAATTATTCCGTTGCTCAAACCCACAGTTTCATCAGCTGTCCGGGTGGCTCGTCTCAGACCTGATAATCTCTCTTATTTCTCTCTAATTTTGTGCGCACATTTTTTACATCCCTGTTAGTGAGCATTTATCCTTTGCCAAGATAATCCATCCACCTGATAGGTGTGGCATATCAAGAAGCTGACTGAACAGCATGATCAGAGTAGAGTAGAGTGGTTACACATGGTCTGCAGTTGTGAGACCAGTTGGACATACCGCCAAATTCTCTAAAATGATGTTGAAGGTGGCTTATGGTAGAGAAATGAAAATCTCTGGCAACAGCTCTGGTGGACATTCCTGCAGTCAGCATGCCAATTGCACACTCCCTCAAAACTTGAGACATCTGTGGCATTGTGTTGTGTGACAAAACTGCACATTTTAGAGTGGTCCTTTACTATCCCCAGCACGAGGTGCACCTGTGTAATGACCATGCTGTTTAATCAGCTTCTTGATATGCCACACCTGTCAGGTGGATGGATTATCTTGGCAAGGGAGAAATGCTCACTAACGGGGATGTAACAAATGTGAGCACAAAATTAGAGAGAAATAAGATTGTGTGCATGGAATATTGTGCAAATTGTAAAGTGTTTACTGAATGGAATATTTCTGGGATCTTTTATTACACATCATGAAACACTTTACATGTTGCGTTTATATTTTTTCAGCATATCTAAAAATTAAAACATATCTGGAACATTTTAGGTATAAACTCAAGACGTCTCTCAAACCTGTATGTCAGAAAAACAACACAACACACTGTTGTGGGCCACATTACTGCGCAAGTGCATCATTGCACGGGTAGTCTGACAGAACAGTGAATGTTTGTTGGCTAGTGAAGAATTTAAAATCCTGTAAAATAAGAAATAATTTAAGACATTTCGCCCATGTTTTATTTCTGTAAATTGAGCAGAGACTGATAAATCAATCGCGGAGCTGTGGGGATAAAGGTAAACGTGCGGACGCCATTGTTACTTGAAATCGAATCTAGTGTAGCTAGCTAGTTTTGTAAGGAAGATGTAACGTTATTTTACTAGCTGTATCGTCTATGGTTAATTTGAGTGTCACTGGCGATAAAATGTCTAGCAACACTATAATAAGGAAGAAACATTGTCAGAGATAGTTAATACCCCGTTATTCACTAAAATTGCGAGCTTGGGTGTATCCATTACGCCGTTCCCGTTGCAAAACGTTTCTTAAATGAAAGCAAATTGAACAAAACGATGATGGACCTACCTGAATTTGTCCAATATAAACTATTATTTTGCTCTGCTAGCTTCCGTTTTGTTCTTAAACGGTATCCGTAATGAATACACCCATGGCTAGCTAGTTGTTTTTTTGCCTGCTACCCTTGTGCTAACGTTACGCCCCCGGTAGCTTTTATTTATAGCTAATGTTAGCTAGCTATGCTATTTATATTAGTAGCTAGTTAGCTTCATACTCTCAAGCACAGCTCAATTTTAACTAACTTTAGCTAATTAACTGGTTCATTTAGGATGTTGACAGTTTCTCCCTATTTCCTCAGGTGGGAAGATGTCATATCACTCGTCTTCTCACAGCTCTTCGCCTAACACCGATTGCAAGGTCTATGTTGGGGACTTCGTCAACGGTGCTGCTAAGGCTGAGCTAGAGCGGGCGTTCAGTTACTATGGCCCTTTACGCAGCGTTTGGGTGGCCAGACCCGCATGTTTCGCCTTTGTGGAGTATGAGGATGCCCGTGACGCAGAGGACGCAGTTAAAGGCATGGATGGAAAGTAAGTAACTTTATATTGACCTACACATCTAACAGCCCATTATGTTTTCACATCAGTTTATACATATTTTGGTTGAAGTGGTGTGTGTTCCATTTTGGGATATGAATTGTTGTAATTCAGGCCATAATCTTGCAGATGTTGCCCAGTATTACATGTTTTCTTTCATACCCTATTATCACTATATTCTTCCCTCTCTCCCTACCTCAGGGTGCTGTGCGGCTCTCGGATCCATGTGGAGCTGTCCACTGGCATGTCACGGAAGACCAAACATGACCTCCCCAGCCGTCACCACTTTGACTCTCAAGACTGCTGCTACCATTGTGGGGACAGGGGCCACTATGCCTACGACTGCTACCGTTTCAGCAGGAGGGGTGGAGGTCGTCGGAGCAGGTATTCTTCTTGCCCAATATCTGCTGGCTGCCTCTGATATACTGCCGGTAGCAGTCATAATTCTGCAAAGTTTTCCCTTTATACAACATTGTTCTTACTACATCGCAGTATTAATAAGCTTGAGAAAAATGTCACTATGTTATTGAGAAACAATTATGCACAGACAATATGCTGACCTGGTTGGATTCGTCTCAACTGCTGAGGGGCAATGCTGTCCTCTTTATACACTGCTCAAAAAAATAAAGGGAACACTAAAATAACACATCCTAGATCTGAATGAATGAAATATTCTTATTAAATATTTTTTCTTTACATAGTTGAATGTGCTGACAAAAAAAATCACACAAATTATCAATGGAAATCAAATTCATCAACCCATGGAGGTCTGGATTTGGAGTAACACTCAAGATTAAAGTGGAAAACCACACTACAGGCTGATCCAACTTTGATGTAATGTCCTTAAAACAAGTCAAAATGAGGCTCAGTAGTGTGTGTGGCCTCCACGTGCCTGTATGACCTCCCTACAACGCCTGGGCTTGCTCCTGATGAGGTGGCGGCTGGTCTCCTGAGGGATCTCCTCCCAGACCTGGACTAAAGCATCCGCCAACTCCTGGACAGTCTGTGGTGCAACGTGGCGTTGGTGGATGGAGCGAGACATGATGTCCCAGATGTGCTCAATTGGATTCAGGTCTGGGGAACGGACGGGCCAGTCCATAGCATCAATGCCTTCCTCTTGCAGGAACTGCTGACACACTCCAGACACATGAGGTTTAGCATTGTCTTGCATTAGGAGGAACCCAGGGCCAACCGCACCAGCATATGGTCTCACAAGGGGTCTGAGGATCTCATCTCGGTACCTAATGGCAGTCAGGCTACCTCTGGCGAGCACATGGAGGGCTGTGCGGCCCCCCAAAGAAATGCCACCCCACACCATGACTGACCCACAGCCAAACCGGTCATGCTGGAGGATGTTGCAGGCAGCAGAACGTTCTCCACGGCGTCTCCAGACTCTGTCACGTCTGTCACATGTGCTCAGTGTGAACCTGCTTTCATCTGTGAAGAGCACAGTGGCAAATTTGCCAATCTTGTTGTTCTCTGGCAAATGCCAAACGTCCTGCACAGTGTTTGGGTGTAAGCACAACCCCCACCTGTGGACGTCGGGCCCTCATACCACCCTCATGGAGTCTGTTTCTGACCGTTTGAGCAGACACATGCACAATTGTGGCCTGCTGGAGGTCATTTTGCAGGGCTCTGGCAGTGCTCCTCCTGCTCCTCCTTGCACAAAGGCCTGCTGCTGGGTTGTTGCCCTCCTACGGCCTCCTCCACGTCTCCTGATGTACTGGCCTGCCTCCTGGTAGCGCCTCCATGCTCTGGACACTACGCTGACAGACACAGCAAACCTACTCGCCACAGCTCGCATTGATGTGCCATCCTGGATGAGCTGCACTACCTGAGCCACTTGTGTGGGTTGTAGACGCCGTCTCATGCTACCACTAGAGTGAAAGCACCGCCAGCATTCAAAAGTGACCAAAACATCAGCCAGGAAGCATAGGAACTGAGAAGTGGTCTGTGGTCACCACCTGCAGAACCACTCCTTTATTGGGGGTGTCTTGCTAATTGCCTATAATTTCCACCTGTTGTCTATTCCATTTGCACAACAGCATGTGAGATTTGTCAATCAGAGTTGCTTCCTAAGTGGACAGTTTGATTTCACAGAAGTGTGATTGACTTGGAGTTACATTGTGTTTAAGTGTTCCCTTTTATTTTTTTGAGCAGTGTATTTCAATACTGTGGTAATATATCAGAGGAGGGGTCCTTAAACTTTTTCAGCTCGAGACCCAAATGAGAAATTGACTGTCCTCCTGTGAGCCAAATTGTCCTCCGATCCAAATGAAGTAGAAATAGTGTGTGATTTATAGATGTCTTTTCACAGAAAAACCCTGTATTAGAGACATCACATCCTGTTTCTTGTATTCCAGATCGCGGTCTCGTTCCGGATCCAGGTCACGTGGCAGCCGTTATCGATCCCGTTCCCGCAGCAATGACCGGTAAGTAAACAGAGTTTTTGCTACTGTCATTCAAACCTCTCCCTGTGCTGATACTGATCTCTCTCCTACAATACAGAGGCAGGCACCGCTCCCAATCTTATCCCAAACATCGGAAGAGGTAATTGTCTACGGTTAATTTTGCATGCTGATGACATTGCATTTTTCTTATTGTCATAGGAAGTATAGTCTACATTTCTATTCTGAGCAAGCCTGTTGTTCCTGCAAACATAATCATATGATTGTTTTCATTTAATTTATCTATTAGCTTCAAAACAGGTCATTTTCTTGAAACACTTAAAACACTTCCCACTTCCATATTAGGTCCGGCTCCCCTGTGTGGTCCAAGTCCAGGACATCTGTTAGGAGGTAAACCACGTGTGTATTACAGTTGCACAATAATTTCCTCTTGAAAGCTGTCCTGTCCATGGATCCCATCTGAAGTTGGGGTGCCTGCGTTTTTGCTCCCATGTTTTTTTTTTTTTTTGCAGTCGTTCTCGGTCAGGGTCCCGGGCCAGAGGGCGCTCGGCGTCCCGCTCTCTCTCCAGATCCCGCTCTCCCAGCCATAAGAGGAATAGGTTAGCTCTCTGCCTCGTCAACCCATACCTTCACAGCTGCTCCTGTACTGTGTAAATGCCATGACTTAAAATTATTGTCTTTGCCTTGTAGCCCATATTGTACAATACTGCTAATTATACTTCATTTGGATGATTTGGAATATTGTTTTGCAAATGTGCTGGAAGCCCCCCCCTCCCTCTTTTAATCACATTTTTCAGAGATGACCCTCCACATTCACTCAGCTTAAGTTTAGGTATATTGCTATCTGTTAGACAGGGCTAGGTGTGATCAGGTAAGTCGTGGGTAGCTGCCCCCTCAGACCAGCCTCCACCCGAAGAGCGACAACTCATCAGAGAGATGGCTACTGCTGGAGATGGGGAGGGGAAAGAAATAGTCAGGGACTCTAACACACCCCAAGCTAGAGTGAGGAACACCGTCCCACCCCCTTTATCTTTTCCAAATACCTGATTTTAATGTTATTTTCTCTTGGAGGTCCCTCTCCTAGAATGACCAGGCCAGACCTTGATTAGCTTCAGAGAGTTGCACATAGAGCTAATGAGCCTATACTCCTGAGAAACAGAGGCTGTTTGGGTGACGGCTGGGGGAGCGGGGCTCTTCTCTTTTCTCTTCTCCCTCAGATCCAGACTCAATTTGATTAGCTTCAGAGGGCGAGAGAACCTCAAAAACCCAAAATAGAAATCTGTCGTGATCAGACTCCAGTGACCAATCGCATCAGGCCTTTTTTTAAAGAGTGTGGGGAGTCGACCGACTGCAGAAGCACTGACCAGGGTCATCCTTGCTGTGTTAACGTCCTTCCTGAGGGTGAAAAGGGCTGACCAGAAATCAGCTTGCGCCGTGCTGGTTAAAGAGGTCGCCTGATGAACATTCTGACGAGACACATCCATCCTACGCGCGTACACACAGTTGTTCCACCCACCACACTCCCTCCCAGAACCCACGCACCACAGACTTGAACGCTGAGCCAAGTTCAGTCGACAAGTTAAGGCCCCTTCCCTACCGAGCCCGGCAACTTGATTAGCTTCTGAGAGGGTGAGAAAGGAGAGCTGACAAGAGATCAGACTTCAAGACCCTCCGAGTGTGTCTTCGAGTTCTAGAATCCGTCGCTACTCTGTACATGTTGTTTCTGCCACTGTCTCCAAAGGTAATGAAAACCCAAGAGTCAATGTCTTTCATGATCAGAACGCAGACGTATAGTCTGATACTCCCTAACATACTGTACACTAACATTCAACTATACAGAGCATGCACTGTCCAAATCCACAGGTGTGTGTATGTCTGTCTGTGGGTGGGTATATGAGTGTTAAATATTATCTTTGGATACATATTATCCTGGGTGTAGTGATAAGTGTAGGATTTTTTTTTTAGGGGGAATGTAGATACATTGATGGTGCTTGTCCTGATACTGTATATTAGGTCAACCTATTTGAATGTTTGCACTGTTCCCTTGGGTTTTAAATAAGTGTCTGCACATAGGTGATAGTTTACCATATCGAGGTAGGATTCTAAAGACGTGTGCTTGCAAAAGGCAAGTTTATTTTATTTGGTCAGTGTTTGTTTTGGATGCAATTCTTAGTTCAGATCCTACCATGGTCTTTTGTTTCATTGTGTGAAAATGCAAGGGATGGTTTTATCACCTCAAACCCCCTTTAAAACACCCCAGTCTCAACACCCAGCTCCTTCATTTCCTTGACCTCTGGTACTTTCACTTGTTGATTTAATTATGCAAAATTAGGGTACCCCTCCCTACATGTTATAATTAGTGGATGTTGGCGGTATCCAGTGTAGCTGTAATGTGTTGTATTTATAACGTGTCCTGAGCAAGGCAAACTGGTTGTAGTGGGACACAGTGCATTGTGGGCAGTAGTGGAAAAAGTACCCAATTGTCATACTTGAGTAAAAGTAGACCTTCATAGAAAATGACTCGGATAGCCAGGGGCAAGCTCCAACACTGACATAATTTACAAACGAAGCATGTGTTTAGTGAGTCTGCCAGATCAGAGGCAGTAGGGATGACCAGGGTTGTTCTCTTGATAAGTGTGTGAAGTGTGTGACCATTCTTCTGTCCTCCTAAGCATTCAAAATGTAATGAGTACTCTTTGGCGTCAGGTAAAATGTAGTAAAAAGTACTTTTTATTTGGGAATAAAGTGAAAGTTGTCAAATATAAATAGTGAAGTACAGATACCACTTAAGTAGTATTTTTACTTAAGTACTTTACACCACTGATTATGTGCCAGCAGGGTTGGAGCTGTGATTGGTTCTGAGATGGGTGCTGGGCTAGTTGAGTGGACATGCTGGGACAAGATGGGTGCCGGCCGGGCTGCCTGTTGATTGGACATGCTGTGTCTGCCCTGTTCTTACACCATTCTCTGTCTGTTTCAGTCGTTCCAGATCTCCAAGCCAGAAAAAGAGCCCCACCCCAGGGGAAGATTGATTTGAAGACTAAACTCGTCCCCATCCCCCTCCGACCAACTGGCTTTAGCCTTGCAGCTATTTGTTTTGTCTTTGTTCCCTGCATTGATTAGAATCTACCCCTACCTTTCTGATGCTGTATAATTACACTCTACAGGATTAGTTTCATATCTAACCATGCATCCCTTACATGATGTCACATTCCTAAAATGGCTCTTGTGTGTGTCAAAACAGTTCAAATAGCTAATTTCAGAAGTGGGATTTGTGAACCACAACTTTGTATTTGTTATTATTTCTTATCTACTATATTCAGCGTGGCATTGCGTTAAAGAGCTGTAAGATACTTTAAATGTTGCTTTCCCTTTTTTATGACACTGGCAGATTTTGGAATAAATCGACACATTAATTCAGTATTATTCTTTTGAACATTGGGAACATCTACAGAATGTGTCTTACATGGAGACGTTTTATAGTGAAAAAGGAAATGACATGGTATGTTTGCCATGAGAAATGGTTTGCAGTCAATAAGTTTTCGTTTTCAAACTTACACCCCACCTAATGCGTCGTACATAAAAACAGCCCTTAGCTGTGGCATATTTGTAATCTTGGCTCTTTTCAACCTTGCTGATTAAAGTCCATTCTCAAAAAGCTGTAACCACCTAGATCATTCGCCTGGATTGAAAATGTATTTATTGTAGAAATAAAGATGATCTTCACTTTATTTTTTACAGATAACAGATCAATACAGTAGTAGTGGTTTGAGCTCTGACTATAAGATAAATTGGTGATGGCGTTATTGACGTGCCTTTTAGGCCAATTGGAAACCGCAGCGGACTCTTCAAGGCGGGCCCATGTGTGTGTCTCAATACTTTCCCGTCCATTTCATACGGTCGCTGCTACCAACCTTATTAACTGGGACAACATGGCTATGGCAGGCCGTTATTACGAAGGCGGCAGGGCAACGAAAAGACTAAAAACCAACGACGGAATGACAACGGTAAATGATGAACGCTGATTTCTGTGATATAGCAAAATGCATTTAAGCACATGCATTGCAATGTACTCTTTAAATAACAATCTCACATACTCATGACGCGGCGTTTCAAAAAATATATTGCACCCAGCAACGTTAGCTAGCTCGCTTTCCCTTGTTCCACGATGTTAAACCTTTCGTTCTGTGTGTATGTTTAGCTTAAATTGTCCGTGGAGTAAACAGATCTCAATGTAGCTAGTTAGCTAACTGGCTAGCTAGTTGTTTTTCCAACAATTGTCTAGCTAACGTTAGCTGGCCTTTTTTTCCGTTTGAATGGATGGGAGAGTGCAATTCAGGCCACGCCACAAATCATACAGTAGCTAACGTTAGCTAGCAGTAGCGTTATTGCTTTGTTCTAGCTTAGCGGTTTCGTTTTGCCAAGCAACGAACACGAGTGGGTGTGTTAAATTGAAATAAACCTAGTAAGATGCATTATTGACTCGTTCTTTGATGTAGTCGGTAACTAGTTAGCGAGCTAATTAGTTTGCTACTTTAGCCAGTAAAATGTTTAACGTTCTCGAAATGCACCTTATCGGGGGCCATGTTCTCGTAATATTAGGGATAACAAAATACATTTCCTCACTAATATTCCCAACAGTTTAAACTGAATAGTTACCCCTACTTCATGACATTACACATTAATAGCTGTCCGTGGTGAAGGAAGTTTGAACTCCGCCAACGTAGTTTAGCAAAGCAGGCTTTGTGGAATTCAGCTCTGACCAAGTTTTTTATTTTATCTAACAAGGATAGTTAGTTAACAAATTGTTATTCGATTTAACTCGGGCTCCCGAGTGGTGCAGCGGTCTGAGGCGCTTCATATCAGTGCTAGAGACGTCACTACAGACACCCTGGTTCGAATCCAAGCTGTATCACGTGATTGGGAGGCCACAGGGCAGCGCACAATTGGCCCAGCGTCGTCCAGGTTGGGCCTGTGTATGCATCATTGTTGATAAGAATGTGTTCTTAACTGGCTTGCCAAGTTAAATAAAATAACTTGTGTTTAGCCTCTGTGGTTGCGTGCCTTTGTCGGAATCCATACGTAAAAAAATATCAAATAACGATAACCGGCTTTCGTTGAGATTCAATGGACACAGTCGGTGGTTGTATTTGGTTAACGTTTATTGGATTAGTGTGGATTTCAGCACGCAACAGCACAGGGCATGGCTACCATAGCCTTTCATAGTTTTTATTTGTAAATATTTTTAAATATTGACCTTGATGAATCAATGTAGTCGGTGCTGAATTATGCAAAGCCTGGTCTCAACTCAATTTATTTCACCGTGTAGTTGAGTTTAGTCAGCTAGCTACATACATTGGAGTCCTCAATTCTTATAAAGCATGCTATGAGCTAAACGGGAAACATGAGTTTATTGCTTGAATTTTTTTTAAAAAACTAGGCAAGTCAGTTAAGAAATCATTCTTATTTACAATGTCGGCCTCCTGCGGGGACAGGGGCTGGGATTAAAAATAAAATAAATAAACATAGGACAAAACACACACATGACAAGACACTACATAAAGAGAGACCTAAGAGGACAACACAGCATGGCAGCAACGCATGAACACAGCATGGTAGCAACACAACATGGCAGCATCATAATACATGGTACAAACACTATTGGGCACAGTCAACAGCACAAAGGGGCAAGAAGGCAGAGACAACAATGCATTATGAGAAGCAGCCACAACTGTCTGTAAGTGTCCATGATTGAGTCATTGAATGAAGAGATGGAGATAATGGGCCTGTTCTTTTTTGCAGGAGGGCTATGATGACCCACATAAGACGCTTCCCTCTCCAGTTGTGCATGTGCGGGGCTTGGTGGACGGCATTACGGAGGCTGACCTTGTGGAGGCTCTGCAGGAGTTTGGAGCTATTAGGTGATGAATATGCACATTGAGTAACTGTCTGCTTTAAAAAATATCTGCATGTTTCTTCTTCACGACAACGGGAAAATGGCTCGTGCAGAAGCAGACTGCCCGTACTTCACTTACAATGCACACATTTCACGGTCAAAATTTTGCTCCACACAATGCAACCATTCATAGTTGGTTACTGTTAAATCGGTGATCGCTATCTTTAACTCAGAAGACAAGCCTGCACACCCAGAAGCTCCTCTAACACAATTGATTCAGCTGCCGTTCCCGATGAGCATCTAGAATCCGGTGGGTGGGAGCAGTGCTGAAACAAAAGCCAGCTCACCCAGAAGCACTCCAGGGGAGGCTAGGTCACCTCTGGTCTGTAAGCAAAGCAAGTAAAGAAACGGTGTCCTGTTGACTTGGTTATGCGTCCTCCATTAATATAACTGTTTTGTTTACAGCTATGTGGTGGTTATG
Organism: Oncorhynchus mykiss; assembly: GCF_013265735.2. NCBI lineage: Eukaryota > Metazoa > Chordata > Actinopteri > Salmoniformes > Salmonidae > Oncorhynchus > Oncorhynchus mykiss. Next base: position 10,149,328 of record NC_048588.1, on the reverse strand, counting down.
CCCAAGAAGCGTCAAGCCCTGGTTGAGTACGAGGATCTGAATGGGTCGTGTACTGCTGTGACGTATGCCAATGACAACCAGATCTACATTTCCGGGCACCCAGCCTTTGTCAACTACTCCACCAGCCAGAAGATCTCCCGGCCAGGCGACCCGGATGATTCTAGAAGTGTCAACAATGTGCTACTTCTCACCATCATGAACCCAATCTACCCCGTTACCACGGTAAAGTGCGGGCCACCTCTACCTAACCTGTTGATTTTGTTGTGCTGTGTACTTCAATATTATTTCTGATTATGTGAATTACTTGTCTACAGGATGTGCTCTACACGGTCTGCAATAACTGCGGCCCTGTCCACAGGATTGTCATCTTCCGGAAGAATGGTGTTCAGGCCATGGTGGAATATCCTTTGCCGCTCGTTTTTTGTTGTTGAAAATGTAGGTGTTTTGTGAAACAGTTGCATGCTCTCTGGTAATCCTGGGTGAAACTAAAACTTATGGAATTTTAAATTGACACACTGTCTCTACATACCATGTCAAGCAATCTGCATTCTGGAACATGTCATTTGTTTGTAGCACATACTGTATGTGATGATCGATAGACTATTTACCTGAATTCTTTATATTTAAAAAAAAAAAAAAAAAAAAATTATTAGCACAAAGCAATAAGTGCCGGAATTACCGGAACGTGTTATGGTGTCTGCGTGAGGTGCTGTTCTCAGAACTGTAGTCTGCATGTCCTTTCCTTGACTCCCAACACGTTTGATTCGGTGCAGAGTGCACAGAGGGCGAAGGCCTCCCTCAACGGGGCAGACATCTACTCTGGCTGCTGCACCCTGAAGATCGAATATGCCAAGGTAGAGGAACATGCACATCCATAGCGCTGAAGAGCTTCTAGTGTTCCATGAAATGGACTGAAAAATGCTTTGATGGAATTAATTTGTATGTTCTCCCACAGCCAACTCGTCTCAATGTGTTCAAGAATGACCAGGACACTTGGGACTACACCAACCCCAACCTGGGTGGTCAAGGTAACGCATACAGCCATCTGTGGTCCTTGCTGACACTACCAGCACCCTTACTGCCACTGTGGGGGAGGGAAGGGGGGGTTGGGTGGTAGACCTTCAGGGGTAATGCCACTGAGCACAGGAAGTGCTCCTTTAACCAGCTCAATATCCAACTCCTTCAAATGGTCGCAGGGCTGGGTTGGTATCTTTCTCACCAGCTGTAATATTGGTTTAGCAGTTAACTCTTGTCTTGGGCTCCATTTCAGTGGCATTATAACTGAAGTGATGATACACTGTCCGTCGCACAGCTAGACACGCTAGGGATGAAAGGAGCAGCTGAATGGCCAGATATTCTTCACTAGAGACTAGTTATTGCTCAAGGCTTTTACTTGTACACCTATTTAGGAAAAATAAATGTAAAAAAGTGACCTCCTTAACCCAGTGCTATCAGATCTAATGGTAAGTGGGCACCAAGGGTACCAAATCAAGGTCCCGTGAGTTCTGGCATGCATCTTTTCTAGTTTGGAGATGACTGACTTGCAACCGAAGCTTGGGAATGTAATAAAACTACCTGACGAAGCAGTCATTTTTTTGCTCATTCATTGTGAGAGAAGGAAGCATTCTAGAATGTTGCTTGTAAATCTCACCACTGAGCCATTCATGTCATACATTCTTGTCTGAATATCTGCTTGATGGCTTCTCAGCAGTGTCTGATACAGTGACATTATGCCTGTGTAAAAATATACTTATACATACTGAGTGATCTGTATTATTTTTGCCATGGCAACCAATCTGATGCACTGCCCATGGATACATCAAGTTGTAAGACTAGACAGCCTGAGCATAGATACCCACTTGAGTCTCTTGTGAAGCTGGGTCTACTGACAGCCAATTGCTCATTTCATTCCCAGTGCACTTGCCAATGTTTAGATCTGTTCATCTATACAGGCTACTTTAAGCATAGACTATACTGCAAAACAAAAGCCACTCTAGCTTCTCGTCGGAATACCTTGGAGCAACACATTTCCATATATGCATCGGAGACACATTGTTGCCATCAACACTACTCTCAACACCACCTCAACCTCACCGCTCCTACGTCAATAAGGACACATCCACTTGCAACCGCATAGCTCCAAAGCCACGAAGACATCCCCTATACCTTTTCTATGGCATGACACATTTTCCATGGGGGGTTTGGTTGCTAGTACATTGGCACTAAGCTGTGCTTTCCACACCCTCCCAGTTTTGAGACCCCAGCAAGACATGCCTGACACATTGAAACACGCCATCACCCAGGTCTCACCTGCAAGTCATCACCTGATACACATCCACAGGAGACCCACCCTATAAAGACAACATCCAGAGACCTGTAGTGACGAGCATGCTCACACAAACACAAAACAGATGAACCATACTGATACAAACCAGTTGCTCAAGACTACACAGCCCTGTCCTGTTCTCTGTACCTGCCTGTCTTTGGTGGTGCAGGTGGTTTTGCTCTCTTGTGCTCTGCTCCTGGTGTTTAATATATCAAACACTACTCAAAACCCTCCACTCCTGTTGCCGCACTGACTCCATAGATGATTCGCACCGTCACTGTCAGGCTGTAGCCAGTCACATGGGAAGGAATACAACAGACAACTGATGAAGACACTACAAACATGAACAAGCATACGCACATTCAGACAGGCCATATTTTTCTCCTCATATATGCATACCTCATGGAGTCGGGTGTTCTGTTTTGCCCCTTCTCTTTCCCCCCTCCTTTCCTCTCTCTACTGTTCTTGCAACATGCATCCCTGTCTAGTTTCTCCATCTTTTTCTGAATGCAGCTCTTTTGTGGAAATTTGACCTTTTTTAGTACCTGTGTAACACCTTCCATGTGACGCAGGTCTGGAAATTTGCGCCTAATGAGGACCCAGGTCTGAAATGTGCCAAATGGCTGCTTTACGGCCTGCCATTGGCGTGTGTTCGATAAGACACTTGGAGAGTGGACCACCAACCACAATGGAAATTGCCACAAAAAAGGGGCAGAAATGCGACTAAGGTGGAAATGTTCATCCAAAGGGGAGTGGAGTGAAAGGATGAAATGAACACGGAGAGAAGTAATGGACCCACTGCCAAATAACAGCCAGTGTCTCCGGCCTCAATCTTTGTCCCCCAATATATCCATGCTGTAAGTAAACTGATCCCCAGTTTGTTACACGACACATGTTCCATTTCTTACACTCGGGATGTCTTCAAAAATATATTGTGATATTGTCGTCCTTGAAGGTATTTTTGTTATTTTTCTGATTTTATATGGTGTTCCACTCCCCCTGTTCTCAGTGACACCATATTTCCCCTTGGAGGGGACTTGTGCTTTCCCTGTGGGCATTTTGTCCTCTGTTGAATGACTTGTCTGAATAAAGCTGGTGTTTGGGTGGCTCTCCACTAAGGGGCTATATGTAGCATTTAAATGTTTCGAGACTTGTAGGTAGAATTGAAATGTGACGTATTTGTATATCCTAGTTACGGTATGGAGATAATGGACTGACTGTATTAAAATAGTTTAAATAGTAGAATGTTGAAACGGTCCGATTTTAAGTGCACCAGTGATGCTTTTCTTAATTTTGATCAACTATCCATGTGTGGGTGAATGTTAAATCTGGCCTGAATTTAATGTGTATGAGATGTGTACCTGTACAGATGCAGAAGCTGATGGCAATGGGAGCAATGCTGGAGGTGTGTTTGCAGATTTCTGTTGGCTTCATTCTCACCCACCTCGTTCTCCCTTATACCATATGCTAAAACATTTAAAATGGAGGATTTATCTAGAGTTCAGGATTGTTTACTTGTTAGCATTTGTTAATTCATTCTTAGCTGTAGTAATAAGTTTGTTGATTTAACATTCATTTTGTCATAGAAACTTATCCAACCTTTGGCATCAAAATGCCATGACTGAAGCAGCAGTAGATATACTATGGAGATGTTTTTGTTCAGTGGTTAGTGTGCGTTCTCTAGATGTGGAGGTTGTCTTGTGTGCTCTCCTTAATTCTAATTGAACATCCGCTACTGCGCTGCGTTGTCCTGTTTCTTTCCAAATGATCTATCGCTCTTCCTCCCCTCTTTTTCCTTCCTCTGCCTCCTGCCTTCATCACCTCTCAGAAGATGGGAGTGCCAACCCCAACAAGCGTGTGAGAGCGCCGGCTCTGCTGGGAGACCACCCTCCAGAGTACGGTAAGGCTTTAGGCCCAGGGGGGGGGCGCACACGGGCTGGCCCTTTTGTAGTGCTCTCCTCACCCTAAATTCACCTGCAAAGTGCCGGTGGTGGGTAAAAATGTATGACTAAAAATGGGTACCCCGCAGTGGCAGCGAAGTGGTGTGGTACATTTTCTTAGCTCACCTAATGGAATGTGCCAACCTTTCATCAAAACCAAATGTTTTCGTTATGGTGAAATTGACCACTTTGGAATGTCTACCCTTTATCCCTATCAAGCCATGTTTCCTGTTTGAGCCTGTGGTCCCTTGTGTTCCCAGCTGGTGGTTACCATGGATATGACGAAAGCGGTTATGGTCCCCCGCCCCCCCCACACTACAGCGAGGGCCGTCGCATGGGTCCTCCCATGAGGGGACGAGGGGGGGCACACAGCTACGGTGGGGGACCTGGCTACGGCCCTCCCCCTCCACCCCCCGGCGAGTACAGTGCCCACGCAGACTCCCCTGTAGTCATGGTCTACGGTCTGGAGCCTGCCAAGATGAATGCAGATAAGGTGTTCAACGTTTTCTGTCTCTACGGCAATGTGGAGCGGGTAAGTGTGGAGGGAAAGGAGGCAAGCCATATCAGTTATTTCCACAAGAGCCTGCTGGTATTGAGTGACTCCATATATCTGGTCCCCTACCTCAGGTGAAGTTTATGAAGAGTAAGCCAGGAGCAGCCATGGTGGAGATGGGAGACTGTTACGCTGTGGATCGGGCCATCACTCACCTCAACAACAACTTCCTGTTTGGACAGAAGCTCAACGTCTGGTAAGATGAATATCTGAAATGCCTATTCATTCAGTGCCTTGTCATGTAAAGTTAGTGCTTAATCTTATTCGCTGCCTCTTGCCATAATAAGTGACTGTTCTGTGAGGCTTGTACAAGTTCCGTCTCATGCTCTTTTCCCTTTGTAGTGTGTCTAAGCAGCAGGCCATCATGCCCGGACAGTCTTACGAGCTGGAGGACGGCAGCACCAGCTTTAAGGACTTCCACGGCTCCCGCAACAACCGCTTCACCTCCCCAGAACAGGCTGCCAAGAACCGCATTCAGCACCCCAGCAGCGTCCTGCACTTCTTCAACGCCCAGCCAGACTCGTCCGTAGAGATTTTCACTCAGGTGAGCCCCAAAGCATGCTGATGAACCATTGTATGTAGGGAGCAGTGAAATAAAGACCCAATGTGCCTACAAAACAAATCATCAGTTGACTGCTGCCTTGTTGTTTTCAGATCTGTGAAGAGGTTTGTGTCAAAGCCCCTGCAAACATCAAACTTTTCACGGGAAAGAGTAAGTGTACATTTTAATGTCATTTTGAAACCACATACTATTTGGTATGCATGACAGTGGTGCTAAACTGAGTTGGGCTGTCTTATTAGGTGCAGGTCCAGGTGAGCGCAGCTCTTCAGGGCTGTTGGAGTGGGAGTCGATCAACGACGCCATGGAAGCCTTGTCCATGATAAACCACTACCAGATGAAGAACGCAAGTAAGTGTTTAAGCACTAAGCCTATATATAAAGTAATTTCACTGTTTATTCAAATGGTGTAGGGTGGTGATTGCTGTTTTCTAATAGCTTCCGTCTTTGTCTCTTCAGCTGGCCCGTACCCATACACCCTCAAGCTGTGCTTTTCTACAGCTCAGCATGCAACCTAAACAGCCACCACAATCATGGACAATGTTCCACATCAAACCATCGTCCCTACAGTCTTCACCCCTATTTTGACCATGTCTGTTTTAGGCAGTTAATGAGTTTGTCCGCAGTCATATCGGTTTGTCCTTATTTGATATTGAGCTCATAAAATCGAGTTGTGTGAACTGGTAAAGTAGATTGTTTTTATTCCTGATGGATGAAATAAGGAAAGGCTTTTGTATAAGTATTGTTTTGCATCTTTTATTACTCCGTGTGTTTTTTGTTTTATCTCTTCCTGCTCAGTACCATGCCTCTACAAGTCTGTATTTGGAGGAAGGAGTGTTTTATTTGGTTGGAAAACATCAATTTCAAGTAATGTATCTTTTGAGAGCCCTCAATAAAGGAACTTTATTCCAGATTGCCAGTTAACAATTCGGTTGTTCAATTATACAACTAACAACTATTGTACGAATTCTAACGTTATCCTGTATTTGTTCTGTTAAATTATTTCCCCCATAATTGGATAGAAACGCTAATCTATCCTGCCCCATGGAATGCTTTTTTTAAAAAGCCTTTCTCCATCCCGTAACTCAAATGTTACGGCGCCTAGAATAATGGAACAGATATTGAGATTGTCGTATTTACAGCATGGGTTCTTTTGTTCACAGTAATAGTGAACACCGTTGTCTGCTTTCCTGTATATTTTTTGCATTAGGCTAGCTTTGAAAAACAATACTTGACAGCCAGTTAGCTGCCGTACTACAACTGACAAGTCACGTTAGACCGACTGCGCCTTTCGTTTGTTTCCTTACTCTCGAGTTGATTTAGTCAAATGGCAATACCATTATTTACCCGATCAGCGCTCATGAAAAGTAAGTGTACAGAATTGAGTGTAAAATGCATGGGGTTGTCCGCTCTAAAACGTTGCTAACTTTAGCTAAATGTATGTTTTGTGCACAGGTCGCATCCATTCAATTAGCAAGGCTAGCCACCCGACATCAAAGTCATTGGCAACATAATTATTGGAGACCGGGACCAGATTCGCTAGCTAGCTACTGTAGTTAACTAATTTGGCCATAGGTTACTTATATCAACACTGTTGGCTAAATTGCTAGCTAATAGCTAACTCCAGCTAATGTAAACTGTGTTTGGTTAGCGTCTTGGCTAAGTAGGTGAAAGTTGAATACTATGCAACACTATTCTGTATAGGGGTGGATAGCAAGGTGGTTAAGCAGGTCTTGGGTCAAAAACAGTGCAAATAACTATTGAACTAATTCAATGAATTTTTCTTTGTATTTGATTTGTATTCTATCAACCCTGTTCCCTACCTCTCATTTGGGTGCTGATCATCAGACAGGAGTCTGTGGCTACCTGGTCTCAGTGCTGTAAGGGCCTTTTCTTCTCCTGGGGGCCCCACTCCTTTTACCACCCTGTCTGTTAGTCAACCTGCAACCTGCCACAGCTGTCACTCACATAGAGCTGCACTGACCAGAGAAATGCAATGCCACGAATAAAGCCTTCTGGGGGTAACACCTGGCCCAAACACCACTACTTGAACACAGCTGAAGCGTTCCTGTTTCTAGTTGTACTTTTGTGTAATCCAGCATTACAGCACTGTGTTCATGAATTTATGTGAATCCTATTTTTCTTAAATGTGTTTTCTCTTCCACCGTACATTCCCATTTTCTCTCAGAGAAATGGTGGAGTGCTTTACACAGATAGCTGGGGACCCAGATTGCCGGGTGGTTGTTGTCTCAGGTGCTGGAAAAGTTTTTACAGCTGGTAAGATGTTTCCCAAAGGCTTACAATTGTCTCATGTTGAACTGGGTGATGCTTATCAATAGGATGTACCAGCAATATAACAGTAAAAAAATATACACTGCTCAAAAAAATAAAGGGAACACTAAAATAACATCCTAGATCTGAATGAAAATCTACTTTTTTCTTTACATAGTTGAATGTGCTGACAACAAAATCACACAAATGATCAATGGAAATCAAATTGATCAACCCATGGAGGTCTGGATTTGGAGTCACACTCAAAATTAAAGCGAAAAACCACACTACAGGCTGATCCAACTTTGATGTAATGTCCTTAAAACAAGTCAAAATGAGGCTCAGTAGTGTGTGTGGCCTCCACCTGCCTGTATGACCTCCCTACAACGCCTGGGCATGCTCCTGATGAGGTGGTGGATGGTCTCCTGAGGGATCTCCTCCCAGACCCTGACTAAAGCATCCGCCAACTCCTGGACAGTCTGTGGTGCAACGTGGCGTTGGTGGATGGAGCGAGACATGATGTCCCAGATGTGCTCAATTGGATTCAGGTCTGAGGAACGGGCGGGCCAGTCCATAGCATCAATGCCTTCCTCTTGCAGGAACTGCTGACACACTCCAGCCACATGAGGTCTTGCATTAGGAGGAACCCAGGGCCAACCGCACCAGCATATGGTCTCACAAGGGGTCTGAGGATCTCATCTCTGTACCTAATGGCAGTCAGGCTACCTCTGGCGAGGACATGGAGGGCTGTGCGGCCCCCAAAAGAAATGCCACCCCACACCATGACTGACCCACCGCCAAACCGGTCATGCTGGAGGATGTTGCAGGCAACAGAATGTTCTCCACGGCTTCTCCAGACGGTCACGTCTTTCACATGTGCTCAGTGTGAACCTGCTTTCATCTGTGAAGAGCACAGGGCGCCAGTGGCGAATTTGCCAATCTTGGTGTTCTCTGGCAAATGCCAAACGTCCTGCACGGTGTTGGGCTGTAAGCTCAACCCCCACCTGTGGACGTCGGGCCCTCATACCACCCTCATGGAGTCTGTTTCTGACCGTTTGAGCAGACACATGCACATTTGTGGCCTACTGGAGGTCATTTTGCAGGGCTCTGGCAGTGCTCCTCCTTGCACAAAGGCGGAAGTAGCGGTCCTGCTGCTGGGTTGTTGCCCTCCTACGGCCTCCTCCACATCTCCTGATGTACTGGCCTGTCTCCTGGTAGCGCCTCCATGCTCTGGACACTACGCTGACAGACACAGCAAACCTTGCCACAGCTCACATTGATGTACCATCCTGGATGAGCTGCACTACCTGAGCAACTTGTGTGGGTTGTAGACTCCGTCTCATGCTACCACTAGAGTGAAAGCACCGCCAGCATTCAAAAGTGACCAAAACATCAGCCAGGAAGCATAGGAACTGAGAAGTGGTCTTTGGTCACCACCTGCAGAACCACTCCTTTATTGGGGGTGTCTTGCTAATTGCCTATAATTTCCACCTGTTGTCTATCCCATTTGCACAACAGCATGTGAAATGTATTGTCAATCAGTGTTGCTTCCTAAGTGGATAGTTTGATTTCACAGAAGTGTGATTGACTTGGAGTTACATTGTGTTGTTTAAGTGTTCCCTTTATTTTTTTGAGCAGTGTATATATTTTGGATTATGACTGCGTGTAGGCGTTGACTTCATGGACATGGCCAGTGAAGTCTTACAGCCTGAGGGGGACGACATGGCCAGGACTTCCTGGAACATGCGACGCATCATCGCCATGTACCAGGAAACCTTCACCGTCATTGAGAAGGTCTATATGAAAGTGTTTACTCATGTACAATATGTTAGGGATTGATAGTGGACAAGTAGGCAAATGCATTCTCTCTCTTTTCCACCATCCCCTTTCTTGTAGTGTCTGAAGCCTGTGGTTGTGGCAGTGAAGGGAGCTTGTGCTGTAGGTGAGCTTTGGGGGTGTATTACTGATTTGCTTGTGACCGTTAAGTCTTGCAAAAGCTTTCATATATTATTCATTCTTTCCAAATGTGATTCTCTTCTCCCGTGAAAGTGTTCTGCAATAAAACTGTAACGGCTTGTCATGCTATAACGTGTGTTCCGTTAGGAGTGGATCTGATCTCTCAGGATGCCTGGTTTCAGGTGAAGGTAAGTGGGCTTAAATATCCCCAATGATCAACTCCGTGAGGACCAGGGGACATCTAAAGGCCTGTACAGACTACGTCGGATGCATCCTTTTACGATTATCACGTCACACTGCGATGTAACCAAATTAAAGTCTTTGTATCAAATTGGCCAGATTGAACAATTTGCTTCAGTTCTGTCTTCATTCTGCGATTGGCTTGCGAGGCTATGTCAGCCGACATCAACTGCAGCTGTGTATTTAATCTGCACATGTGCCTGCAGCGCAAGCTTAACTATGCTTATGTGCAGAATTTAGTAGGTGTCTTAGAAATAGTTTTCACATACAAACTGTATATGTCCGAACTCTGAATCAAATACGCTTCCCCAAAATAACAATGTCACTGTGGTAGAATGCTTATTTTGATTGGCGATTTTGAGCATTTATCAAAATCCCATCAGTTAACCTGATTTCAAATGTCATGTAAACCAGATTATTAGTGAAATCGCTCTTCTTGCACAGCATGTAAATGTTTAGATCCAACTATTATATTCATCTGGCTATTCACTATGGTATTATTGGGTGCACACTCAGTGTTCCTATTGGTCAATCACCACGATCAGCAACATCAGCAACTCTACATGATAAAGGCAAAACAAATCTGACACTGCCAGAACTTTGTCGGACTGCACCAGTGGATGCTGCTGAGGGAGGACGGCTCATAATGGCCGGAATGAGGTGAACGGAATAGTATCAAAAATGTTTTTGTGTGTTTGATTCCATTCACTCCATTTCAGCCATTATTTTGAGCAGTCCTCCCCTCAGCAGCCTCCGCTTGAACCGCACGTAGTGGTACTTAATTGGCAGACCTAGACTCTGTCACACCGAACGAGCCGAGACGTCCAACAATCGTTTACGACCTAAAAATTTGCCCAAGACGTGGACAGTTTGTCTGGGACTGCAAAATCGCTGCATAAAAGTGCTAAAATCGCACCGTCTACAATGGTCCACACTGGTAGCTGCTTTCATGTGTTTTCTGTAGCAGCCCCCAGGGGAACTCTCATAGTAAAGGATAGGCAGAATGATGAGAAATGTACATGTGCGTTCTGCATTGTATCTCTGAGTGATGTGAAAGGTCTGCCTCTCTTACAGGAAGTGGATATTGGCCTAGCAGCTGACGTTGGCACTCTGCAGCGCCTACCTAAAGTCATTGGACGACAAATCTGACATGTAAAAAAAAAATTGAATGAATTATTCACTGAAACAAGAGTTCATTCAGTCTCTCTTTCCTTCGGTCTTCAGGCAACGTGGAACATGAGCATGCTGCAGACGGAGGATGTCATGAAGTCAGCTGTGGCCGCCATGGAGAAGAAAAGTCCTAAAACAATAGCTTTCTCCAGGCTCTGAAGCTGAGCTGCAGAAAGAGGCCGGAGTTCAACTTTTCTTAGCCGATGGAAAGTCGGGGGGAGAAGGGGAATGGATGGAGGGGTGGTGTAGAAAGTTAAAGGAATTCCTTTATCTACTTAACCGGAGTCAAATGAACTAGTGTTACCATTGTTATGTCTCTGCGTCCAGTATAATGGAAGTTAGATGTAGTTTGGGGTGTTGGCGCTAGATTTCCAGTCTTTGCGCTAAGCTAGTTAGCGTTGGCTCGCGTAGATACCTCATAACTTCCTTCATACTGGACGGAGAGACATGCAAATGGTATCCACGAGTTCATCTGACTCTGGGCAGTTTGATAAAGGGCCATTGCCAAAATTCTCAATTATCAATTTAAACAAATGTAAAAATGCTCTCTTGCCTCCTGACTGCATATGTTTGTGTGTTGGTGCCTTTTTGTCTGTATGAATCACCCAAAGCAGAGCTGTCTGTAAAGATGTGTTGTTGTCCTCTCTTGCTGGCTCTGCATGCAGGATTCAGGTTGGATACTCTACCAACCACCCTTCACACTCTTGCAAATGTACATAAATGATTGCATCATAAAAATAGAAATGAACTGAGCCAAAGTGCCCTGTTTCTACATGTTAAGTGTTTGTGCTGAGTTTTAGGCGTTGAGCATACAATTCAAAACCTAAATATGAAACTTAAGCATCTTTCACCAAGCCAATGCTCATAGCGTCGCGTTCCAGTTTGGACCACTGCCACCGTTGGAGGAGATACGCCTATTGCCCAGACTCACTTGCCGCGTCTTCATTATGCTCAATTGCCAACTTGTTGACTATACATACGCACAGTGGGCATCAGGGGAGCCCTGGGTGGATTACAAACTTTGGTCACGCCTTAAAAGCAGAAATTATCCTTGCATTGAGACTGCAAGGTGCTCTGACCATAGTGTAGACCTATATCAGTAGGTCAGAGGTCGTAGTTGGAGGCTTGAAGATGCTTCTGTCTCCCAGCCGTTGTATCATCCTTCTTCTCCTTGTCAACTCCGTCTATTCTGGTACGTTAACGATTCATAATGACCTGAGCATTTAAATGTTTTTTTTAACTTTAATGATCAAATTCATGAGATGGCAGAGGGGTAGGTTGAGGGACCCTTGTTTCTAGGAAACCATACACAACATTTATAATTTGAACAAATATTTAGGGAGAGGTAATTTCATGAAGAAACCACATGGAACAAGTGGGGTTTTAAAAAACGGTTTTTCACCAAGTTAAAGTATTGTGTTAGAGGTTTCATGATGCTTGTATTGAAACAAAAGTTGAACATTTTAAGATTGTTTATACATCAGTTGTGGTCTCTTAAAGCTTCAATATTAGGTCCTAAACCTAGCATGAAAGTGCATCCTTGTATCTCTGGGCTAATATACACTTTGGTCAAATATAATTTTAATGAATAGGCCTATAGTTTTAAATATTGAGGTGAATCCATAAAATTGTCGTGTTCACAGAAACGAAATTGGCTGATGTATAGGCTATAATTAGATAATTATGCAAAGTGCTACTTAGAAATTGAGCCGCTTCTATATCTGGAAAAGTTTATTCTGTTTCTGACTACATGGTTTATTATTAATTTAAGTATGTATTGAATTATAATAATACTCGTGAAAATTAACATGGGATTGGCTGTCGAATATGAATTAGACCGATAAGAGGGTGGCAGAGGGTTATACCTTATGAGCAAAAGCGATGTGCTGAGGCCATCGGAATTAATACAACATTGTATCCAATCCTAAAAAGATGCGTGACACGTTGGGACAGGAATTTCTGTAGAACGAAATGTGAAAGATAATTGTAGTAATTGTTATGGAGTGGAATATGTGCACATTCTGATTTTCAAGTTTTAGGAGGCTCTCGTGGTTTGACCAACAACTACGCGCGTAATTTAGCTCTATATGCGTCTTTACGCGCAACTACACACGATTGATCTAATCGTATTATCTCTATCTTTGCCCGTCCTCTGTCCCTCTCGTCTTTTGCAGTGGTGTAAAGTACTTAAGTAAAAATACTTTAAAGTACTACTTAAGTAGTTTTGAGGGGTGTCTATACTTTACTATTTATATTTTTGACAACTTTCCTTTTACTTCACTACATTCCTAAAGAAAATACTGTACTTTATACTCCATACATTTTCCCTGACAACCCAAAGAACTCATTACATTTTGAATGCTTAGCAGGACAGGAAAAGTGTGAAATTCACGCGCTTATCAAGAGAACACGTGGTCATCAGTACTGTCTACGGCCTGAAGGACTCACTAAACACAAATGCATCTTTTGTAAATAATGTCTCAGTGTTGGAGTCTGCCCCTGGCTATCCGTACATTTTAAAAACAAGAACATGGCACCGTCCGATTTAGCTTAATATAAGAAATTTGAAATGATTTATACTTTTACTTTTGATATTTAAGAATAGTTTACCAATTAAATGTACTTTTGATACTTAAGTATATTTTAACAATTAAATTGACTTTTGATACTTAAGTATATTTAAAACCAAATGCTTTTAAACTTTTACTCAAGTAGTATTTTACTGGGTGACTTTTACTTGAGTAACTTTCTATTAAGGTATCTAAACTTGACTCAAGTATGACAATTGTGTACTTTTTCCACCACTGGTCTTTTGATATGTCATATCACATTTTATATTTCATAGGACGAGTTCTGAGGAAGATTAAGGAGCGCGTGCGTAAAATTCAGTATGAAAAAGCGAAGAAGAATGTGCTGATGAGCGCAGTCAACGGGCATAAACCCATATGCGAAGTGAGAGACGGGAAAATTCACCAACCCCTGGACCACTTCGACAGTCAAAACGATGAAACCTTTCCTCAGGTGACCATCGAAACATGCACCGACAGTGAGGTCCCAAAGTATTTGTACAGTGACATATTTTTTCTTGTTTTGGCTCTGTTCTCCAGCACTTTAGATTTTAAATGGTACAAAGACTATGAGGTCAACGTGCAGACTGTCAGCTTTCATTTGAGGGTATTTTCATCCATAGGGTGACAGCACTTTTTGTACATAGCCCCCCCCCCCCCCCCCCCACCACATTTTAGGGAACCAAAAGTATTAGGACACATTCACTTATATGTGTATTTAAATATTCAAAAGTGTAGTATTTGGTGTCATTCCTAGCATGCAATGACTACAGCTTGTGACTAGAAACTTGTTGAATGCATTTGCAGTTTGTTTTGTTGTTCTCTTATTCACTCGCTTCCTCTCACCCTCTCTCTCTCTCTCTCAGAGGTTTTTAGTGAATGAAGCCTATTGGGAGCGTCCTCATGGCCCAGTGTTCCTGTTCATCGGAGGGGAGGGCCCCATCTCTGAATTCGATGTGCTGGCAGGTAAACACAAATCTCCCCCGTCACGCTCTTTTAAGTAATATGAAAAGAAAGTGGAAATGCATTGACACGATAAGTTAGGCTTACATAGGTGTTATGAATATGATACTTTTATTTAGTTACAAGTCAATGCCTGTTCTTTGGTTTTTGTCTTGTTGATACCTCTACCAACTCTTAACCTCCCCCTTTTTCTCCCCTGCTCCTGCTTTGTGTGTATCTGTAGGCCACCACGTGGACATGGCTGAGGAGCACGGGGCCCTGCTTGTGGCCCTGGAGCATCGTTTCTACGGCGAGAGCATCAACAAAGACGGCCTGGAGACTGAGAACCTGGGAGACCTGTCCAGCCAGCAGGCGTGAGTACTGGTGGGAGGAGGGAGTCAATGTGATGACGTTGAATCAATGTGGAAAACTGATTGGATTTTCAAAAAGTCATCAATGTGAGGGAATTTAGCATTTTCTTTCACCCACCTTTGAACCTAAATCCAATGGCATGGTACATTTTTTGGGGGATTTCATGTTGAATTCACATTAGTTGACAACTCAACCAAATGTAAATGCTGAGCGCTTTTGAGTGTGCTTGAATTGGGCAGAGATTAAATTTCATTTTCTCTGCCATCTCTTGGTTTCCAGTCTCGCCGACATCGCAGAATTCCATCAATACATCAGCGATCGCTTTGACCTCTCCGACAAAAATACCTGGATCAGCTTCGGAGGTTCCTATGCTGGGGCCTTGTCTGCCTGGCTCAGGGGAAAGGTCTTTATTTATACTTAGGACTGGACAGCAGTGTTACATGGTAATAATAGTAAATCATGTTCTCTGTTCCTGCTCTTCCAGTTCCCCCACCTGGTCTACGGTGCTGTGGCCTCCTCCGCTCCTGTCAAAGCCAAACTGGACTATTCCGCCTTCAACAAAGTAAATATCTCATCATTAGTACTACTTGTAGTAGTAGTATTGGTACCAGTAGTAATAATAGTAATAGTAGTAGTAGTAGACATACTAGTAACTGTTAGTAGCATGGTAGATGTGATGTTCAGCTGTACAGACAAACGGTGGAAACAAACCGTGGTGTTGCTCTCTTCTAGGTGGTGGGTCTAAGTCTTGCAGACGAGGACGTTGGAGGTTCAGCTAAGGTTTGAGAACATTTACAGAAGATGTGGGCGCTTGAAATCATGTGTTGAAGTGTCTGACTGTATGAGTCTTCTGCTGTGTGATTTGACTCTCTCTGTCTCCTTGTTACTGTCTCTCTCTCTCTCTCCGCTGTCTCTCCACCCCCCTCTTTCTCGCTCTCTCGTTCAGTGTCTGGGGGACATCTGGGAGGCCTTCGCTGCCGTGGAGGCCGCCCTGTTTGCGGGGAACGCTACTGAGGTTGGGAAGGACTTTGGGTGCTGTGAGACTCCTGAGGATCTGGAGGACCAGATTGAGCTGATGCAGAGCCTGGCTGACATCGTCATGGGAACTGTGGCGTACAACGAGGAGGGGGGCATCCTGACTATTGAGGAGCTCTGTGACATCATGACCAATGAGACAGAGACCTTCTATTCGGAGACTGAGGCCTACGAACGGCTGATCAAACTGGTGCAGGTATTAGGTGTATTGTACATATTCAAACACACGCACACACAAATGTATGCACACACACACATATACACACACACACACACATTCACCCCCCCCCCCCCCCCCCCCACACACACACACACACACACACAGCCTCACACACACACACACACACACACAGCCCCCCCCCACACACACACACGCACAGCCCCACACACACATACACACACACACGCACAGCCCCACAGTGACAATTCTTTGATTAACCAGCAGAGGGCTGTATTGAGCTACAGTTGTGCATCCCCATGCCTTGACTGATGCAGAACAGTCAGAACACTGTTACTGTGTTTGTGTGCATGCATATTTATGTGTGTGCGTTTATTAGATAGACCGTGCCACTGGCGAGGAGCCCTGTCTGGATGTGTCCCACAAGCAGACCATCAAGGACTTGAGTGACACCAATCTGGACTCTGCCTACAATGGAGAGAGACAGTGGTACTACCAGACCTGCACCGAGTTCGGCTTCTGTGAGTAACACTCCACCACACAACACCGTCAGTCCTAGAGGAGAAACAGTGAGGTCCGAAATTATTCATGCCTTTTGATAAAGATGAACAATAATGACCACATAAAATAAATAATTCAGTATATTGTATGCAAAAAAATATGGGAAATTATATTATTTTATACTAAAACAATTGCTCAGAGAAAGAGATTTTGTTTACCAAGTAATGCATTTTTTTCTCTAGAAGGTAGGGGTCTAAATGATTCACACCCCTAAAAATTCTTCTAAATAAACTAGTCAAGTGTTTAGTATTTGGTCGCATATCCCTAGCACGCAGTGCCTACATCAAGCTTGTGACTCTACAAACTTGTTGGATGTATTTTCAGTTCGTTCTGGTTGTTTCAGATTATTTTGTGCCCTATAGAAATGAATGGTAAATAATATATTGTGTCATTTTGGAGTCACTTTATTATAAATAAGCATAGATAATAAGAATGTTTCTAAACACATCTACAGTAATGTGGATGCTACCATGATTAGGGATAATTCTGAATGAATCGTGAATAATGATGATTGAGAACGTTACAGAGGGTCAAAGATCATACCCCCAAGTCATGCTAACCTCCCCTGTTATTGGGAGCATCCACATTACTGTAGAAGCATTACGCTACACTCGCATTAACATCTGCTAACCATGTGTATGTGACCAATAAAATATTATTTGATATGGGACCAAATACTATTAGTGTAAAATAATATCATTTCCCCATATTTTTTGTAGCATAGCTCAGTATTTGAATAATTTATTGCTCATCTTTATCAAGGATGTCAATCATTTTGAACCCCACTACATTTACCAAGCTCAAGTCCTCTAGTATAACCGAGGTAGATGCTTCAGTCAGGGAGTTGACTGCTCACGGCACTGGAGGGTAAAGAAAAACAGGTCCTGAGTTCATTTCCCCCTAAGCAGCACATGAACACCAGCTGTACAAAGCTCCCACTCTTCAGTACAGTATCACTCATTATATGATCAGTATTACTATATGCCCACAGCCACTCAGCTGTATCTTACATTACAGAAATAGAACTACCGACCATCATTCAACAGGAATTCATTGTATTTCTATGGCTTACCTCCTCATTGTTTGGTTGTGACAGTCCAGACATGTGAGGACACCAGCTGTCCCTTCTCCCGCATGCTGACCCTGCAGGCTCAGACCGACTTGTGTCCTGAGGTGTTCAACATCCCCCAGCACAGTCTGCCCGGACACATCGCCTTCACCAACAAGTACTATGGAGGAGACCACCCCGACACCGACAGGGTGCTCTATGTCAACGGTGAGCAGAGACTTCACAGATAGATACAGTAGATAAGGGATACCTTGTCAGCTGCACAACTGAATTAATTCAGCTGAAATGTGTCTTCAGTATTTAAACCCAACCCCCCTGAATCAGATTTTTCCCACCTTGCTGGATCTGGGATTCGAACAAGCAACCTTTCGGTTACTTGCCCAACAGATAGATAGATAGATGGATGGATGGATGGATGAGGTTGGAGGTTTAATACCTGACCTCTCATTACATCATAGTGTAATTTAAACCCACTGGCAGTGAATCAATGTACTGTGTCTATGTGAGTGATTGTGTGACATCAGAGGGGGTTAGTGGGAGGAGATATAGGAGGACAGGCTCAATGTAATGGCTGGAATGGCATCAATGGAACAGGATCAAAAACATCAAGCGTATGGAAGCCACAATGAGCCCACCCTCCTATAGCTCCTCCCACCAGCCTCCTCTGTGTGACAGTCAGTATATGACCTGTCCCTCTGGTCTGTGACCTGTGACCTCTGTCAGGTGACATTGACCCCTGGCACGAGCTCAGCGTCCTGGAAGAGGACTTGGACAAGGAGGACAAAGACATGACCATCCTCATCGAGGGCACCGCCCACTGTGCCGACATGAACCCCGATGGGGTCGCAGACCGCCCCGCCCTGAAGCAGGCACGCAAGGTACGGCACACGGCAGGCTAGACAACACTAAGTTGATGTAACTGAGAGAGACACTGACTGTGAGCTTTGGCGGCACATGAAGAGTAATGTATGCTTCAGAACTGTACAGTGTGTCTCAATTGAACACTTTGGGCCGGTTTCCCAAAAACAAAAAAGCATGGTCAATGGTCAATAGCTTTTTAGTCGAGGACTAATCTTAATCTGTGTCCAGGAAACTGCCCCATAGTCTATATTATTTGAAAACTTCTCTTCCCCTCATCCTGATCTGTCTTTTGTCTCTGTTTGTCAGGCCATTGAGAGGAAGGTTGCCAAGTGGCTGAAGGAAGCTGCCTGGAAGCTCGTGGGCTGATGGACCCAAGGCAGGTCACCTGATCATCTGACTGTCATGACCATCACTCAGCCCATCAAACTGATCTGACCTGGTTGTACTGCGGTGACCCCTCCTCCTCTTCCTATAGCTCCGTGCTCATATTACACATGTACCATTACTATAACCACAACTATGGCCCCTACAGCAAATCATTTTATGTGTGTGTGTGCATGTGCTTGTTTGTGCGTGGCAAACTTTGGGCAGTGAATCACATGGTCCTGTTTCCTGAGCCCATCTTTTCATGTTTATTCCCATGATGATCACATGACCATTGGGTCAGGTCCTCTAAGGTTATTTTGGTGGTTTTTCTAACGTTTTTCTAGTGTTTTTCTTCAGTTTTTCTAGTGTGCTTGAATTCACTCCAGTATATAAGTTTCAGGGCAAGTGGGGCAGAGCCCCACGTGTTTTGAGCCCCACATTTTTAGCAAAAATAAATAAATAATCATTTGTATTTGTATTTTTTTGGACTTATTCTTTTTTTTATTTTGGCGTTAATACGTGTTATATATCAGTTTGCTAACAATATAAACAAATATATAAATGATTGAGTTAATAACGCAGCACACAAACATGGTCACTATTTTGTTTTCTTGAGGAAGGCAGCTCCAAAATGCAGGTGTTTCAGCCTAGCTCAGTGCTTTCTGTGGTGGTGTGGCAAGCCAGAATCAAATACAGAGCGTTGCGCTGCGATTGGCTCAGTGTTCTGTCACTCCTGAGGACACTGCGTCACTGCCAAGTCTAAGGGTAGACCTGACGTCATCATGATTGAACCTTTTTTTTCTGAGTTCCCAGGTGTCTTGAAAGCACCATAAATCCAGAGAATGCCAGACTGACGACAAAGTTTGATGCCATAATTTGCCCGCGAAGGACCGCAGTGCCACCTTCCTGTTCAAGTGAGCACAACAAGATGAGTCCAAACATGTATTGTATGCTGCTGCATAAAGGATGTAATATACCAGGGAGATATGTTACTGTAGCTAAGAAAGTAATACTAAGTGTATGTTGTGTAGTAAGCTGTTAGTAGCTCATGTCCCTCACCCTAATCATTTGGTCTATTTTCACCTCTTAATTTTACATACTGTTCTGACTTGGTGGTGCACATGTAGCCTATAACCTGTTTTTGAGAAATGTAAGCATAGAATATTATAAGCGCTTCCATGTCTGCTTATACGCCCCCTTTATTTATCCTATAGTTCTGACTTGGTGTACACTGTAAAGGAGAACACTGTAATGTTCTGAATTCTGTCGCTGTACAATTTCAAATGCAGATCAAATAGTTATATTTTTAAATGTAAATAGTTTAAATTGAACTTTTATTTAACTAGGCAAGTCAGTTAAGAACAAATTCTTAGTTACAATGACTGCCCCTGCCAAACCTGGATGATGCTGGGAAAATTGTGCGCCGCCCTATGGGACTCCCAGTCACGGCCGGATGTCATACAGCCTGGATTTGAACCAGGGACTGTAGTGACACCTCTTGTACTAAGATGCAGTGCCTTAGACCGCTGCGCCACTCGGGAGCCCGAATTTGACTACGTCCGTTCTATCTCACTCATTAATGTCTTAATCGAAATTACGGATTGCTTCTTATCCGCTTGTTGTCCCCTTATGGGGCGGCAGGTAGCCTAGTGATTAGAGCGTTGGACTAGTAACCGAAAGGTTGCAAGATCGAATCCCCGAGCTGACAAGCTTGTGTTGATCTTTTCAAATCAAATCAAATATTTGTCACGTGCCAAATATACAGGTTTAGACATTATTGTGAAATGCTTACTTACAAGCCCTTAACCGACAATGCAGTTCAAGAAATATAGTTCTTCTTCTCACAATATTTACTAAACAAACTAAAGTAAAAATATAAATCAAAATAAATCAAATGAACACAATAAAATAACATAACAATAATGAGGCTATACACAGGGGGTACCAGTACCGAGTCAATATGCGGGTGTATGGGTTAGTCGAGGAAATTTGTAATGTGATAATAAACAGCGAGTGGCAGCAGTGTAAAAACAAAGGGGGGGGGGGGGGGGGGGTCTTATGGCTTGGGGGTAGAAACTGTTAAAGAGCCTTTTGGTCTTAGACTTGGCGCTCCTGTACCACTTGCTGTGCGGTAGCAGAGAGAACAGTCTACGACTTGGGTGACTGGAGTCTTTGACCATTTTTTTGGCCTTCCTCTGACACCGCCTAGTATATAGGTCTTGGATGGCTGGAAGCTTGGCCCAGTGCACACTACCGTCTGAAGCGCCTTACTGTCAGATGCGGAGCAGTTGCCATACCAGGCGGTGATGCAATCGGTCAGGATGCTCTCGATGGTGCAGCTGTATAACTTTTTGAGGATCTGGGGACCCATGACAAATCTTTTCAGTCTCCTGAGGGGGAAAAGGTGTTGTCGTGCCCTCTTCACAACTGTCTTGGTGTGTTTGGACCATGATAGTTCGTTGATGATGTGGGCACCAAGGAACTTGAAACTCTCAACCCGCTCCACTTCAGCCCGTCGATGTTCAATGGGGCCTGTTCAGCTCTCCTTTTCCATAGTCCACGATCAACTCCTGTGTCTTGCTCACATTTAGGGAGAGGTTGTTGTCCACCACACCACACTGCCAGGTCTCTGACCTCCTCCTATAGGCTGTCTCATCTTTGTCTGTGATCAGGTCTACCACTGTTGTGTCGTTAGCAAAGTTAATGATGGTGTTGGAGTCGTGCTTGGCCACGCAGTCATGGGTGAACAGGGAGTACAGGAGGGGACTAAGCACGCACCAATGAGGGGGCCCAGTGTTGAGGATCAGCGTGGTAGATGTGTTCTTGCCTACCCTTACTACCTAGGAGTTAATTTTGTTTAATCCTGTGAGCTTGAAAATGATCATCAGTTTGCTGATAATCTGGTGTCTGATTTCTGTGGATTGCGGGATTTTGTCTTTGACTAAAATTCATTTAAAATTCATTTCAACCCAAAAACAGTTGTTAGCATTTTGTTTGTTAGTCCAGTTACTACAATCCCAGAAAAATGTGCATGTCAGC
This sequence comes from Oncorhynchus mykiss, assembly GCF_013265735.2. Classification (NCBI taxonomy): domain Eukaryota; kingdom Metazoa; phylum Chordata; class Actinopteri; order Salmoniformes; family Salmonidae; genus Oncorhynchus; species Oncorhynchus mykiss. The sequence goes on along the minus strand of NC_048588.1, from coordinate 10,127,324 downwards.
AGTCGAGTTGTCGAGATGGTGTGCTTCCAGTACAGAGCAAAAGCTGTGGTGATTATAAATTACATTCAAATGGCGAAATACTCTTAAGATAGTTTTGAGTAAAATATCCCTTTTTTAATTGTTTTAATCTTTACTCTCAGCAGGGGGCGCTAATGCCATACACATATACCCAGTCAATGGCAAATATCCAGCAAATAAAACCACTATTGTGTTTGAGTTTGTTTACATGTTTGTGTGGTCTTCATGAATACATTGACGTAAACAATGTGCCTGTATATGTTGAGATATTTAGCACCATGTGGGTCTTTGTGTGTGATTCATTATTTTGCACTGTGGGTGAGTGGGTATCTGATCTGTAAGTGTGTGTCATGTGTGCATCCAAAAGAGTGTGTGTGTGTATGTATGTATGTATGTGTCATTTTTTGTCTACATCATTGTGTGTGTGTGTGTGTGTGTTACGAGAGAGGTCTAGCAAGAGCCAGTTGTCCCAAGGCCATCTGTTTCCCTGTGGGGTGGAGGTGGTGGAGGGGTGTTGATGGTCCTGCTGCTCAGGCCTGCCCCTCGCTGATTGATGATCTCCACTCCCCCGGATTCGACCAGGTCACGACCTCCCACCACTGACCACCCTACAGAGAGAGCTCAAACACACACGCACCCATGCACACAACTCCTATATTTGTTTATACACTACAGTTTATTTTCTAGTTTACCGGGACACACACACATAATAACACACACACACAATGTATTATACTTCCATGCACACAGTACCCACCCACATGGACCCTCTCAATGTGAACACATACAGTGTGGCTTCGATTCACTCACACACACACACACACCATTTCCCTTGTGCTTGTCTCTCTGGTGGATGTTTGAATTATAGTTGTGTGGAATGATAAGGTCTTAACTACTTCATGGTTTGGAACTGCAGTGAGTACAGTACATACAGTGAGTGCATACAGTGAGTACAGTACATACAGTGAGTACAGTACACACAGTGAGTACAGTACATACAGTGAGTACAGTACACACAGTGAGTACAATACATACAGTGAGTACAGTACACACAGTGAGTACAGTACATACAGTGAGTACAGTACACACAGTGAGTACAGTACATACAGTGAGTACAGTACACACAGTGAGTACAGTACACACAGTGAGTACAGTACACACAGTGAGTACAGTACACACAGTGAGTACAGTACACACAGTGAGTACATACAAGGACTATTTGGCATGCATATATTCTTATTCGAATGAAAGGCACACATATGTTATCCAACACTGGACCAGAGAGAGAGAGAGATGATCACGTATTTCCCACAGATCAGAACTGGACCAGAGAGAGAGAGAGAGATGATCACGTATTTCCCACAGATCAGAACTGGACCAGAGAGAGAGAGAGAGATGATCACGTATTTCCCACAGATCAGAACTGGACCAGAGAGAGAGAGAGAGATGATCACGTATTTCCCACAGATCAGAACTGGACCAGAGAGAGAGAGAGAGAGATGATCACGTATTTCCCACAGATCAGAACTGGACCAGAGAGAGAGAGAGATGATCACGTATTTCCCACAGATCAGAACTGGACCAGAGAGAGAGAGAGATGATCACGTATTTCCCACAGATCAGAGACCCACAAAGTATTTGAAAACATATCAAACATTGATAAACTTCCATATCTGTTAGGCGAAATACTGCCCTGTGCAGTAAAGGGCAAGAAAAGGACAATCAGGAGCACATTATAAATACAACCTGTTTATTTATCTGTTCATACTTAAACTACTTGCACATTGTTTCGAGACTATACATAGCCAATAATATAACATTTTAAATATATCCTTTTAAAACTTTAGTGAGTAATTTTGACTAATGTTTCCCTTGTTTATTTCCCTTTGGTTTATTGTCTATTCCATTTGCTTTGGCAATGTAAAGAGAGAGAGAGAGAGAGAGACCAACCTTCTGAGCTACTTGTACATATTAACATTACTATATCACATTTTATACAGTGCCTTGCGAAATTATTCGGCCCCCTTGAACTTTGCGATCTTTTGCCACATTTCAGGCTTCAAACATAAAGATATAAAACTGTATTTTTTTGTGAAGAATCAACAACAAGTGGGACACAATCATGAAGTGGAACGACATTTATTGGATATTTCAAACTTTTTTAACAAATCAAAAACTGAAAAATTGGGCGTGCAAAATTATTCAGCCCCCTTAAGTTAATACTTTGTAGCGCCACCTTTTGCTGCGATTACAGCTGTAAGTCGCTTGGGGTATGTCTCTATCAGTTTTGCACATCGAGAGACTGAAATTTTTTCCCATTCCTCCTTGCAAAACAGCTCGAGCTCAGTGAGGTTGGATGGAGAGCATTTGTGAACAGCAGTTTTCAGTTCTTTCCACAGATTCTCGATTGGATTCAGGTCTGGACTTTGACTTGGCCATTCTAACACCTGGATATGTTTATTTTTGAACCATTCCATTGTAGATTTTGCTTTATGTTTTGGATCATTGTCTTGTTGGAAGACAAATCTCCGTCCCAGTCTCAGGTCTTTTGCAGACTCTATCAGATTTTCTTCCAGAATGGTCCTGTATTTGGCTCCATCCATCTTCCCATCAATTTTAACCATCTTCCCTGTCCCTGCTGAAGAAAAGCAGGCCCAAACCATGATGCTGCCACCACCATGTTTGACAGTGGGGATGGTGTGTTCAGCTGTGTTGCTTTTACGCCAAACATAACGTTTTGCATTGTTGCCAAAAAGTTCAATTTTGGTTTCATCTGACCAGAGCACCTTCTTCCACATGTTTGGTGTGTCTCCCAGGTGGCTTGTGGCAAACTTTAAACGACACTTTTTATGGATATCTTTAAGAAATGGCTTTCTTCTTGCCACCCCTCCATAAAGGCCAGATTTGTGCAATATACGACTGATTGTTGTCCTATGGACAGAGTCTCCCACCTCAGCTGTAGATCTCTGCAGTTCATCCAGAGTGATCATGGGCCCCTTGGCTGCATCTCTGATCAGTCTTCTCCTTGTATGAGCTGAAAGTTTAGAGGGACGGCCAGGTCTTGGTAGATTTGCAGTGGTCTGATACTCCTTCCATTTCAATATTATCGCTTGCACAGTGCTCCTTGGGATGTTTAAAGCTTGGGAAATCTTTTTGTATCCAAATCCGGCTTTAAACTTCTTCACAACAGTATCTCGGACCTGCCTGGTGTGATCCTTGTTCTTCATGATGCTCTCTGCGCTTTTAACGGACCTCTGAGACTATCACAGTGCAGGTGCATTTACACGGAGACTTGATTACACACAGGTGGATTGTATTTATCATCATTAGTCATTTAGGTCAACATTGGATCATTCAGAGATCCTCACTGAACTTCTGGAGAGAGTTTGCTGCACTGAAAGTAAAGGGGCTGAATAATTTTGCACGCCCAATTTTTCAGTTTTTGATTTGTTAAAAAAGTTTGAAATATCCAATAAATGTCGTTCCACTTCATGATTGTGTCCCACTTGTTGTTGATTCTTCACAAAAAAATACAGTTTTATATCTTTATGTTTGAAGCCTGAAATGTGTCAAAAGGTCACAAAGTTCAAGGGGGCCGAATACTTTCGCAAGGCACTGTACATCTATAGTAATATAGGCCTACACCAAATATGATAACACTGTGCTTTTAGGCCTCTGACCAACAAACCCCATATCTGTTACGTTATGTATTTACTATGCACACCGACATACACACACAAACGCAATCAGCAAGCACTGACAGAGCGACAGGGAATGCTTTTTCTCTCTCTCTCCCTCTCTCATTCCCTCCCTCCTCTCATGTCCTCTCCCTCCTCTCCTGTCCTCTCCCTCCCTCTCTCCTGTCCTCTCCCTCCCTCTCTCCTGTCCTCTCTCTCCCCCTCACATGTCCTCTCCCTCCTCTCCTGTCCTCTCCCTCCCTCCTCTCCTGTCCTCTCCCTCCCTCTCTCCTGTCCTCTCTCTCCCCCTCACATGTCCTCTCCCTCCTCTCATGTCCTCTCCCTCCTCTCCTGTCCTCTCCCTCCCCCTCGCCTGTCCTCTCCCTCTCCTGTCCTCTCCCTCCCCCTCTCCTGTCCTCCCCCTCCCCCTCTCCTGTCCTCCCCCTCCCTCCTCTCCTGTCCTCTCCCTCCCTCCTTCCTCTCCTGTCCTCTCCCTCCCTCCTCTCCTCTCCCTCCCCCTCGCCTGTCCTCTCCCTCCCCCTCGCCTGTCCTCTCCCTCCCCTCGCCTGTTCTCTCCCTCCCCCTCGCCTGTCCTCTCCCTCCCCCTCGCCTGTCCTCTCCCTCCCTCCTCTCCTCTCCTGTCCCCCCCTCGCCTGTCCTCTCCCTCCCCCTCGCCTGTTCTCTCCCTCCCCCTCGCCTGTCCTCTCCCTCCCCCTCGCCTGTTCTCTTGATCAATGAGTAAGTTCCAGAGCCACTACTATTAATCAGAGCCTATCGGCTATCTGTCTCCCACAACAACCAATCACAGCAGCCCGACAGCTGGCCCATGACAAATGGAGCTGGGGGAGGGGGGGGGGCACTTTATCTGATCTTAGTCAGGTCACAGCACATCTGCGCTTACAGTTGATTCAAGATGATGATTGAAAAAGCACACAATAATATACACACAAGTGCATAGACAAGTGCACGCTCAGCCACCTTTAAGAGCGCGCACAACCACACACATGCACACGCATGCATGCACGCATTTGGACACAAACAAAGGGACACAGCACACACATTAACTCACATACATTTAGTGCTGCATAAAATAATATCTGTGTATGTAGCCGTAAAGGGACGTTTGCTAGTTTGCATTCCACTGCATCCTCTAGTGCTGTACTTGAAAAATGAATCTGTCACTTGAGGAAGAACTGATCAATGATTCCATGTTCAGCTTGTCTGTTGTTAGGGGTAAACAAACCATGTTCTGTTTCCATGCTGACAGTTCTGAAAACATTCTCAAACAAACACAGATAGACAGCCCCCCCCCCCCCCCCCCCCCACACACACACATACATATATACAAATGTATACACACACACTCCCTTCTTGGCCTATGGGCTCCCTAATGCACAGGAGGGCCAATGAGGAGAGCACTCTCTAATTGACTCTGCTTTGTGTACAGATGTGTTCCTGTTCTCGTGACTGTCTGTGTTGTTACTGAACCTCCAGTCTCCACTGCACCGTAGAACTACACAATGGCTGTTTCCTGATCATATCTCCTGAAGTGTACACACGTTCACTACTTCTCACAAATCTAAAGACATTGGATTGGTCGAGGCATGGGTTAGAGGGAGGTTTCGCCATATTTCTATATACCAGTCATTTTCTTTCAAATCAGTGGAGGAATGTGAACAAGTGCACACTTTGGGAGGAAGAAGAGAGGTGTCCCACTGTCAATGGAACCAACAGTCACTCTTGTAACGGGGCTAAGCACAACTGTAAACAGTATGATCAACCTGCTGGTTCTGCTATGGCCTCCGTCCTCAAACCTGAGCCTCGATCAAAACAAATAAATGTTTCCTTTGCATCATGACCCATCGCCCAAGATCCATTCAGATATGATTGTTAAGCTCAGATGGCATCTCTTGACATTACTTACATTTCTAGCCTGGGTTATCATGGCTCTGGGAGATCTTAATGTGTGACGCAGACCAGGTTCCCGTCAGATTTATGGACCTCTTGACTTCCCTTCTTTCCTTTGCCCCTCTCTTTCTTCTCCCCACATCTGTCCATCTATCATCCCCATGGCCAATGGAAGAGAATTAATCCCTCCATCCCATACCTCACTATCCTGGACAGATGAGAATGTGGAGGAGGGGAGAGAGAGGAGAGGCTTGGATTAGCTTTCATAATATTTCTCCAACATTGAGGGGGAAAACGAGTCAAATTACACATAATATATGCAGGGTTATCGTTCACTTCTCTTAAAGTGGTCGCTTCTTTGATAATAACAGGTGTGTGTTGGTGTGTGCAGGCCACGGACTATAGCACAATGTGTGATGGCGTGATGTGAGTGTGTTTGTGTATGCATGTGTGTGTTTTGTACATGTGTGTCCTGGGTATTTGAAACATGTAGATGCACAGTACTTCCAAGGTGCATTGAATTACCTCAATGCAAGATTGTTTCACTTCATACCAAACAAATTACATTCTCAACGCTTTGTCTCATGACCTGGACATAAAAAAAAATGTAAAAAAACATTTAGACAACAGCACACATCCATATAACAACGTAACAACATACAGTATCTGATGCAACACTGTTTAAGCAGCCAGACACACACAGACACACAAACACCCGGAATTCAATACGAAATTCAATAACCTCAAGACAATCAATTAGTTAATGAGGACATTTAATTACTGCAGTACTGGAAGGTGTCTTTTCATGTAATTGTTTGGGGGAAGGACAGAGCAAAAAAAGGATATGAAACCTTTAACCAATAGTCAAGGCGCTGTATTGGCCAGTTCTCATCTCTTCCATCCTCACTCCCCCTCCTCCCACCTCACCCAAGGCCCAGCCTCCTTCCCCAGCCTTCCCCGAGCAATGACAGGTAGATTAAAGGGCGTGATAGATGTCCCTCTCTCTATCTCCCTCTCTCCATCTCCTCCCTCCCTCGCTCGCTCTCCCTCCATCTATCACTGGACCTGCTGTAATTGCGGCTGCGTCGAGCTGGCACTGCAAGCCTCCATCCATCTCCTTAATAACAAACAGTCATGGAAACGGATGGGGCTCCAGCCCAGACTTAATC